>NC_142805.1:11337224-11412980 GCF_049724085.1 Artemia sp. Qi Xiang Cuo
CTAGCGGTCGCAGAGAGACAGCGGTAATCGTATTTTTTAGCCCAAGCTCAAACTAAGAAACGTGCAAAATTTCACCCTCCGACTTTATCTTCGTATGGCAAAAGTGGCCGGAAGTTTCGACCCTCCGACCACAGCCCCCCTTTAACGTTGTCCGATTGGGTTGAAATTTACTCTTAAAAACGAAGCTTAAAAACGAAGACCGTTGATTTGTAAAAAGAAACATTTATAAAGCACCAGAAAATATTAACATGAAAAGGGCGGGATTGAGGCGAGGATCGGCCGAATATAAAAAAATATGTACACAAGGTGAGGCGTAACAAAAGTACCGAGTATGATAAAACTGTGCTCAGCAAGACGGAACACAGTTCTGCCATCCTTGGCACAGATTTACACAAAAAGGTGGAAAGTTGGCGGTTCTCGAAATGAGAGTGAAATCATAGTTTGGGGTCACAAGACATTTATGTTGTCAGGACAAAATTAATAAAATAGCGCAAATGCGAATATTTTAGCCTATATTTATTTTAGTTCTTGATTCAACTATTTGGTACGTACTAATAAGTTAATTTATTATGCTAAATCTCACTTGTAAGGACACGTTTATGTAACATGTATTCCCGAGATTAACAAATCCAGCTGGAATTCTTGTTCTGGCAACAGGCTCCCACGGTCGAAAAAATGACACCATTTTCTTGAACACAAAATAAACTCAATCTTTAAGAAAGAAATCACACCTTTGCGCTTTTGTTTTTAATTGAATATTCCTAAGTTTATGGGATAGCATTTTATACATTTGATACAAGTGTGGAAGACCAATCAGAAAGAAGTTAAGAGGGGTTGGGCCCGTCGGCAATTTCTCTAGAAAACATCTACCAATTCTAGCACCGTTTTTTGGAGCGCTCATGCTCCAGAGTTATATTTAGCCACTATCATCACTTTAGGTTCTGGTACTATAATATTCTTTCGAAGACTTTTATTCCAATTCTTCAAATGTTTTTTTAACTGTAGAAAAAACACCCTAAGCCTTGTCTATTTTAATTTTAACATCTTACCTCCAATATGTAAATATAGAATTAATGAATATTGCGCTTAATTTTCTATTAACCAAACTCATTAACATTTATCTAGGCTTAGGCCTTTTGATATATTTGAGAGTTATTTTTTTTTTTCAATAAATAAAAATACAAATCATTCACAGCTAATGGAAACAAACGAAGTTCATAAAACAATAACTTCTAACGATTAACGTATATTTAATAAAAAATACAAGTAAATGCATTCAACTTTCAGCCAATATTGTATTATAATATTTATAGTGTTGACGGCGTGAAAGGGGCGGTAAAATGCAATTCCCCTCCCTTTTTACCTTAGAAAAAATCTTAATCTACCACTGCTCTTTACTGACAGTTTGTTACCAATAAGTACACAATGAAAACACATTGCAAACGGCAAAGAAAGATGTTCAAATCAGACAAAAAAAAAGAAATTATCTCTCCACTGCGTAGTGGAGATTGACCCTTAATTACCCCTGAGCCTCAGCCGCCATACCCTTAGCCGTGGTAGTAGGACAAGTCTTAGTTGTTGCATAAGTACTCATTACAAAAATCAAAAAAGTTTAATCGTCACTCCTGAATTTTTTCAGAAATAAACTATTTTTAATTAATTTTTGTTTTAAAATGTCAGGCGAAAATATTGCGGGAAGGAGGTTCAGATACAGTCCCACTAATATAAGTAATAATATCTGTTCGTTTTAAATTTTAATGAAGCTCTTTACTTTCAGTTGAACAAACTTTTTCCTATTTAACCATAAGAAGGCCATGGGTGCCTGTATATTTGTTTAAAATAAGGAGTCACTTGAAGTTTTCTGCATATTACAAATTTTCTGCATATTATGAGCTAAGAATTGTTCTTGTAACGTATTCCCTTCTTAATATTCCTAATTTTATCCTTTTGCCCAAAAATTGCTGTCGGTTTCCAAAGTTATCTACGGAATAATTAGCCCCCAAATTCACCTTAATAGTGCCTGGAAGTGATGTTGAATACCAAAGTCGTAGATAGAAGGGGGAAAAAGGCCACCTTCCGCGTTCTAGAGGAGGGGGAGAATTGCCCATTAAAATTTTTTTTACTGAATATACAAAAAGGATTTTTCAATAAAACTGTCGCACAAACATTTTCTTTTCAAATACAGCGGGGCAAATAATCAACGGGGGATGGGGGGGGCTGCCCTTTCTCCATCCTACGCATCGAGCCCTAGGTTTTATATAATCGAAAATTAACTAATTTTGACATCTTTTACCATTTTTGCCGTTAACATATTTCTAACTGGCAACTATTCATAATCAACCAGTTTGGGATAACAAACTGTAAGTAAGTTTCAGCCCGGCTCAATACTCTACAAAATTGGAATTTTGATACTAATAGATATATCAAAAGAATCGGCTTATTATGCTGATTTCAAATTTATAAGTTTCATTGAGTTTAGTCTTACCCATTAAAGACTACGAGCCTGAAAAATTTTCAAGATTTTCGAAAAAGGGGGAAACAACCCCTAAAAGTAATAGAATCTTAATTAAAATAATACAATCAGACATAGCGTATCAGAAAACCCCTACAGTAGAGGTTTCAAGCTCCTTTCTGCAAAAATGCGGAATTTTGTATTTTTTGCCAGAAGAAAGATCACATATGCATGTTTATTCGTTTTTTGATTGTTTATTTTTTCCCCAGGGGTGATCATATTGACCCAGTGGTCCTAGAATATCGTGAGAGGGCTAATTCGAACGCAAATTAAAAGTTCTAGTGCACTTGTTAAGTGACCAAAAAAATTGGAGGGTAACTAGGCCCCTCTCCCACCCCCTTTTTTCGCAAAATCGTCTGAACAAAATTTTGAGATAGTCATTTCGTTCATCTTAATTAAAAGACCCACTAACTATACCTTTGGATATCACCTGAACCACCCCCCCCCCTCTCCAACTTATCCAGGTAAAATATATTTAATTTATAAAAGTTCACATTTTTTTACAAGGATAAGCACTAAAAATTTAAACTACCATAAATGATGCCTTAGAGGGGGGGGGGACGTGGTTAACATTAAAAAAACACTCACATTTACGAGCACGTTTTAATTAGTTAACAGTTATTTAATAAAGACTCCAGAAGAACTATGTTCGTTTAGTTTGAACAATAAGAGTCTTTTTTTAAAAGTAATAAAACACTGAAGAGCAAATAGGGATGTGTTGACGAAGAGCGATCTCCGTCATATGAGAATTAATTTCTGTTAGTTTTAAGTTTTAATGTTGCTCCATAATTTCAGCTGGAAAAACTTTTTTGTTTATTTTATGATCTTTTTTTAAATATTGCCAGGAAATCTAGACAAAAACTGCTTTTAACACAAAGTATAGAAAAATAGCTACTTTCACAGAAATTATTCAATTTGTACTCCTTTAATTAAAAAGAGTTCAAATAGTACTTTGGTACAGCCCCTGGGCAACCCTGTCAGTTATGCACCTCATCACAAAAACATAAAAAGCAGGCTTCTCAAATTAAATATTTTTCGCTATAATGTAATTTCGACAGAAATAAACATGTACCAAGGTCTGCCACGCCCACCGTATAAACATTCTGTCACCCTGGCTGCAGTGGCAGCTGCAACCTAGTAGAGAACAAACCACAGCCCAGAGTAATCAAAAACTGAAAAACGTGTTTTCAAAAAAACGGTCTGATGAGAAAAATTGAAATTTAATACTGGATCAGGAATGATAACTATTGTTTCTGTTAATCTCAGAAGTTAAAGCTTAGTATAAAAAGAAATGTATAGTTATTTTTAAAAAGAGCCTGAAACCCCTTGAAGATGGCGTGAAATCCAAATAAAAAGTGCATCATTGGAATCAACTTGGCCAAAAACCTTTTGTTGGATAATTACAGTCCCCCACCTTGAACACCAAGGAAAATTACTTTTTTGCATTGGTAGCACTGATCTGTCTCACTTTTTTTCCCAGGGCTAGCGGTTTACCAGAACATCATAGAGAGATTCTTAATGGCTCATTTGAAAGATGTTTCTCACATTTACGTGCTTTTTATAAATTCTACTGTTTGCAAGTGCTATATGGCACAAAAGTGGCACATTTTGTACCATTGCTCCCGGGGGGGAGGCTAGCGGGGTACAAAAACATCGTATGCAGAAGTTTAATAGCTCAAAGTAGATCTCTGTCTCAGCTTTAAGTTTTATTTCTGAATTCCACCACCTGCAACTGCCAAATGACACTATAAATGGCACTATTGATGCCATGTCTTAAGTGAAAAAGCTAGGGGCTAGTGGTCTGCCAGAACTTGTTAGAAAGATGTTTAATGGTTGATTCGAAAGCTCTTGCTCATATCTACATGATTTTAATCAGTTTTGCCATCCGTAAGTGCCAAATAGCACAAAAAATGGCACCTTTTGTGCCACTTCTTAAGTTGAAAAGCTTTGAAGTATAAAACGGCACCATTGTAATATTTATGATCCAAAACCCTTAATTGGAGATTTACAAGGGACCCTTACCGTGTACTCCCCCTCCCAGCCCCCTTAGTAAGTCTCATTAGTCCGTTGGAAGAATTCACTATGAACCCTTTAAAATTTAGAAATGGTAACTATTATTTTAAAAGTTACTCATTTTAAAGTTATTACTCATATCTACGAGCTTTCATCAATTCTACCATCGGTAAGTGCTATATAGCACTAAAAACCGGACTTTTTGTGTGTTGAACAGCTTTGAAGTATAAAACGGTACCATTGTAATAATTATGGTCCAAAACCCATAATTGGAGATCCACAAGTTACCCTCACCGTATACTCCCCCTCCCAGCATATAACCATGAACAAAAGAGTCCATAATGTTTTCACAAATTTTTTTTTTCGTCTGCAACAGAAAATATATAAAATTAGAAAAAAAAATTTAAACTGAAAAACTAAAAGGAAAAAATAACTCTGAGATCAAATGCAGACAATTTTTGATCTCTTACATTGTCACAAAACCACAGTTGTAACTTACAACCAGGGGCTCCTGCTCCAGCATTTTTACTGAAGAGGGGCACGAAGGGTCCCTATTCGAATAGACTCCAAATATTTATGAAGGGAACTGCTCCTATCCGCCCCCAAATAATGCCCTTGCTTGCAACAAAAGCAAAGATTTGTACATCCAGTGACTCATAAAACACAAGGGCCGTTTAAAATGAGTAGGAGGCTTTTTAAAAATTGCGATAAACTTTAGCGCAAAGAGCAACGTATGGAGGAAGGAGACAACCCATTCACATACAGAATAATTTCTGTTTGTATCGAGTTTTAACGTTGCGCTTTATTTTCAGTTGAAAAATTGGTTTATTTAATTGTTTTATTTATTCTTTTATTATAAAAAAAAAAAAATTTTATTAAATGAGAAAGTCAGAAAGCTGTAACAATGGGGCACTGTATATGGCATAAAAAGCCAAAGCAAGGCCAATGCCCGCTTTTTGTAATACAAGCATTTTGAATTATTTAGAAAAAAAACCCTAGTTGGGGAGTAAATTGAATTCAAGACTCTTAAACACGATAAAACATATGGACTATGAATCAGCAATAAATGGGCTTTCAAATGAGCTACTAGACAAGCAGACATGGTTTAATCCCTCAAAAAGTATCCTGAAAATCGCCTTGGTTCTAAACTAATTGAGTTTGGGCTCCGAATTTTGACGAGTGACATCTCGTTTGAAGTGTTTCATCTGTCTGATGAGAGCACTCCCAGTTTTGACATGAAAAGAAACCTCTTTCTAATTCTTTGGCCAGTTTACACATGAAATTTTATTACTTGGGCATTAAAAAAACAGGTTTTGTTACATAAAAAAAAGTCACAAAGTCCTGTAACAATGGGGCACATATTGCATTTTATAGTAAATCTTTAGGACATTGTTTTCACTTAATAAAAACACTGTATGTTGCATAATAACCACAAGCGAGGCCAAAGTCCACATGTATCTGATACAAACATTTTAATTTGTCAGTACCCAACATAGATTCATAATTTAAAATAAATACCAGGTTTAGTATGAAACAGCTTGATAATCTTCTTTGAAAAACGAATTGGCGATAGTAGTAATTTTTACAGAAAAAAGCAAATACACGAACTTTTCCCAACGTATTTTAGAAGAATGAATAGCCTTCATTCACAAAAGAGGGAAGGAGGTAGTCTGCATGTTTTTTTTTGATAAATCACTTTTATATTGCTAAACATTGACATTGTTTTTATGTATCTTTACTACTATTTCAACTAACAACTCACCGCAGTACCAAGCTGCAGGAGGCCAACACGGTTACGCCCCCTCCTCCTCCATCTCAATCTATCCGGAGCCTCTCTTTTTAAACACACCCACGAGGTTCCCATGTCCTTGAAATACTTTCTTTATGACGTCCTCCCATCCTAGACCAGGACAACCTGCTTTCTGTTTAGCCTTAGACAGTTGACCGAAAAGAATGATCTTCCGCATTCTGTCATCCTTCATCCGCAAAACGTGCCCTAGTCACCTCAACCTTTCTTTCATTATAGCCCTAGAGGGCGGTACTGAACCATATTTTTCGTATGGCCTATTCTTTGAAAAACGATCAGTCAGCTGGGTACACAGAACAACCTTTAACTAATTTCTTTAATGTATTTCTTTTATGATTATGTATCTTTGGCATATAATTAAATTTAAAAAAAAGTTTTTTCACCTGATAGTAAGAAGCAACATCAAAATTTAAAACGAACAGAAATCATTACTTACATGAGGGGGATTCCTCCTGTCTCAATACCTCTTTCTTTACGCTAAATTTTGACTTTTCTAGAATATTTTAAAAGGATTATTATTCCAATTAAATGGCCCTTGTGTTTTTTTTTTTTTTTTAAAGAAATAAAGAAAAAAGGCAAACTTCAATTTAAACCGTGAGGCATGGTAGTGAGCGGCACCCCCCCTCCCTCATATACGTAATAATTTCTGTTCGTTTCAAGTTTTGATGTTCCTCCTTACTTTCAGCTGAAAAAAATAATTTTTTATTTGATTTCTGATTGTTAAGAAATAATAGCGGGAAATCCGGCTCCCCCTCCATGGACAGTTCTTCTCATGTAAATTAGTCCCCCCTCCACCAAGAAAAATTCTTGCGCTCAATTTCCGATGAATTTTCTTTTGTAGCACACTTTCATATGAAAGAATATCTGTTTGTTTTTAAATAGTGCATAAAATCCCCTTCTTTGGGTAAAATTTTTTCCGCCAAGATCCCATCCCTGGTTTACCGCTTATCCTGGATCCAATTTAGCCCGTGGACACCTCCCCCCACCTAAAAGATACTCTAGGCAAGTCTTACCATGCGCAATGTCCCCTTCAAATATGTCTATCGAAAATAAAATAACAAAGCATCAAATTACACCCCTAACAGACATTTAGTAGCGCAATTTCATCTTGTCACCAAGTCTTTTTTAGACCCATGAAATAACACTTTTCGAACTATTAAGGAAATTAATAGTCCCCATTCGCATGTTTACAGGAGTCAAAAAAGAAAAAGCGAAAGGAACTCGCGAACTTACAAAATCCCATGCGATCTGGTGTTTATTTTATAATATGTCTATGTGACCCAACCCTGAATGAAATATTTTGAATATTTTTAACATCTAAAGTTGATCTTTCCTGTAACATGATACGTGTCTGTGAAATACTTTTGCCGACAGAAGTCAAATCTCCCTTCCTGTAAATTGATATTGTCTATCTTTGTTTGGGTTCTTGGGCGCTGGGCAACTGGTTTTATTAAATAAAAAGTCACAAAGTCTTTTAACAGTGGGGCACCTAGCCTATTACATTTTATGGTAAATACTTTGAAAAATATGGTAAATACTTAATAAAAATATTGTATATGGCATAATAAGCCCGAGCGGGGTCAAGCAAGGCCAAAGCCCGAATGTATGTAATACAAGCATTTTAATTTGTCAGGAGCCAAAATTGAATGACATATCTCGAATATTTGTAACACGCAAATTGCCTCTTTGTGAAATGCATTTACCGACAGAAGTCAAATCTCCCCTCCTGTAATTGATAATTATCTCTCTTTGTCATATTCGCCTTGCCGACATAAATTGAATATATCTTTGTGACTAGTAGAATTCTTTTGTGTTTACCCGCACCATCTGTGATTTGCTAACTTTATATATGATACTTTTTTAAATCTCTATTTAAAGAAGAAATGGACTATAAATTTGCTGTGCTAAAGGTAATGGTAGTATATATTTTTACCAACGATACTTTAAAGCCCAGCGCCCACTAGCGCCCAAAGAACCCAAATTCATTAATACTTTAGCGCCCAGCGCCGAGAACCCACAGCTCCCAACTTGAAAAATATATACTACCATTACCTTTAGCACAGCAAATTTAAAGTTTTCCCACAAAATTGTGGGAAAACTATAAATATAGTTTTTCCCACAATTTGTGGGAAAAGTTTTCCCACAAATACCCCATTCCTAGTATAAAGTTGATCCCGGAGAAAATTTACCCAAGAAAATTTCTCCTATGGACCCCCCCCCCCCCAACGGAAAGATACTCTAGACAATTCCAACCTGGTGAAAATTCCCCTTAAAATCTCTACCCCTAAGATAATATCAGAAAGAAGCATCTTATAAAAATAACATACCTGTGGAAGCGTAAATCCAGCTTGTCACCAAGTCTTTTCTTGCAACATAAAATAACAATTCCCAAAATCTCAATGAAATCAAATGTCAAAATTAACGCGTTTACTGGAGGCAAAGAAGAAAAAGCGCAAGGAACTCGCGAACTTGCAAAATCCCATGCGATCTGGTATTTATTTAATAATTTGTCTATGTGACCCAACCCTGAATGAAATATTTTGAATATTTTTAACACCCAAAGTTTATCTTTCCTGTAGCATGATACGTCTCTGTGAAATTCTTTTGCCGACAGAAGTCAAATACCCCCTCCTGTAAATTGATATGGTCTATCTTGGTGTTGGTTCTCGGGCGCTGGGCAACTGGTTTTGTTAAATAAAAAAGTCACAAAGTCTTTTAACAATCAGGAACCTATTACATTTTATGGCAAGTACTTTGAAAATTGTTTATCACTTAGTAAAAAAATTGTATATGGCATAATAAGCCCAAGCGGGGTCAAGCGAGGCCAAAGCCCGAATGTATGTAATACATGCATTTTAATTTGTCAGGAGCCAACATTGAATGACATATCTCGAATATTTGTAACACGCAAATTGCCTCTTTGTGAAATGCGTTTACCGACAGAAGTCAAATCTCCCCTAGGCTAAAATATCATACCCTCTGTTTCTCCTGTAAACAATTGCAGGGAGATTCAGCATTTACATTCTTGCAGGGTAGGAAAGCTCCCACATGCCAGATATCACTCTAGATACATTCCAACTTCAAGCTTGGGATGCACAAGTCCCTCAATAAAAGACTGATGACTTTATGGGAGCAAGTAGAAAGAGTATGCTTAATCAGTCCCATAGTTGAACTAGCACCAGCAGCAGACCTCTTAGCATGACTTCTTAATTTTAGATCATTGTCAATAGTGACACCAAGATCTTGCTCATTATTTACTGAGGAGAGTGGGTGGCCTAAGAAAAAATAAGGGTAACAAGGTTTCATTTTGCCCGATTAAATGATATAGCACTTTAGGATTACCATAGATTAGGAGCTACCATAGGTAGCTGCCCCCCCTATAATTGATGGCTGTTTGAAAGTCTTTTTCCATTTACTGGGGTTACCAATGTCAACTCCATAAGTTTACAACAGATAATTACAGAGGAAAACAGCATCACCAATGGGGGGGGGGATTCCAAAGGCAACAATATTCAAACGTCTTTCAAAAAGCTGAAAGATATAAATGATATGGTGTAAATATTTTGTTGGTATCATTTTTCAAAAATGTTGTTTTTGGTGTTTTCATAGTACAAAATTGAAAAATCAAAGTGGAAGAAATTGCCTCCAACGTTTCTCTGGATTAATTCTTGAATGTTCACTTTACCTAACCCAAGTTCTTGTCAAGACAGCCAAGCAGAGTATTCTACCGCCATGCATAGGAAAGATGCTAGAGATATGGGTTTTTACAAGTTCTAGGATGTCCTCTCCCTCTGGGATGATATCATTTACAAGAGGACTATTCTATTGCACTTTGTCACTATAAAATGGGATTGTCAATAAGTTGGTCTTAAATTCTGTAAATTGTATGCTTCTTATGCTTTTATCTTCCACCTGTTTTCTATATTTTGTGCTCCTTCGTGTGATTTTGAAGATATGATACCATATAGTTACGGTAAAAACCATACCATGTAATTATGCCTTATAGTAGGCCACCAAATAATAAATCACTAATTATTTATATTATAGAGATCTTTAACCGCCTGGAACAGTGGGGGATTACCGAATATATTTCGCTTAATTGGCAAACTATGGAGACGCCCATTCTGTCTGACATCACTGCTGTTAAGCAAGGTAATTGATGGTTGAGCAAATTTGTTATTTATTTTTGCTGCTTTTACTCAAAATTGGGCGAGTTATTACTATTACTCACTTAGTTCCTCTACTTTAGATTGAAAAGTAAAACAAACTATAAACTATTACTATTTAAAAAAAACTCTCAGCAAAGAAATTTTTCAAAGTAAAATCAAGCTAATCATGCCCCTCATACTATTTGATAAACCATTGCCAATGAAGTATTTGACTCATTTTTTTTTAACTGAGTTTTAGATATTTTTTTATTACTTGAATATGAAGATTGGGATGTTGTGAAATAGAGTAAATTTTAGAATCTAATAAGAAGAGCTTAAATGTATGAGTTTGTTTCAGTTTAAAGACATTGTGTACTTTTCTTATAGAATTACTAGTTTTTTCAAATGAATTAAAAAATAGTGACAGACTCATCTCTCCCTGGCTCTTTATGCATGGTTTCTTCAGGCTAATAATGGTTTGGGTATCTTAGGGTTTTGATTCTCCAAACTTTTAGCTGTGGCACAGTTTCTACTTAAAAAGGGGATTAAAAATCGCAATTTTCATTAAAAACAGTTTTCTCTCAATGCTTGAAACCTGTAGTCTTTATATAGGCCTAATTGTCCATGGGAAAAAATTGAACATGTATCTGTGCTACTCATAGGAAATGGAATTTACCTTGTTATTCAAGTTGAGGCCTTCAAGTCACCAGTTTATGGTGCTTTTGGGAACATTTCCAATAGTGTGCTTTTATTGCAATTTGAGTTTAGAAGGTTTCCAGACTCTTTTGTGGAATTCTAAAATAAATTATTCCAATAACTACAAGTTACCATTCCTTTTAACCTGAATAATAGTCAGAATTCGGGAATCAGCGTGCATAGAAAAGGGGTTTTACCAGACATTTTTGTAGAAAATGCACTATAAAATTTGTGGCTACTATTTTCTGAGGTCTGCTCTTTACGTGGTTGCAGCTGTAGGTCCAATCATGAAATGTAAAAGGGGTTAACATCGTCTAAGGCGTTTATCACATAAACTATGCAAGGAGTCCATTAAGATAACTTCTTAAACCACATTGGCCTGACATCACATAAAGAAAGAAAAACGAGCAAAAATGGGGTTTTTAAAGGCCAAATGAGAATGATAAAACAAAAAATCGCAAAGAAAGGAAGAAAACGAGGACAATTAACAGCCAGTGAAAAAATTGAAAAACTATGCAAATATTTTGGTCAAGACCTCCGCTTGACCGTCCTCAGTGCAGAATAAAACTGATAAAAATATAAAAACCAAACCTTAAAATAAAAACACCAAACTAAAATTGGACGACCCTTTCCTAGTAACGGTGAAAGGGTAACTAAATAAAAAACAAGTTTAAATGGCATTTCAGAATTTCGTTTTGCGTAAAGCATTTTTAAAGGCTGATCACTTTCCAGTTTGATTGTTATCGGAGACTATTCGATTGCACAATATAACTTTGTGGATGTATGTAAAAACGATCAGAATTAATAATTTTGTCATAAATGGGACTAAATGTCATAAACTAAATTTGTCATAAATGTCATAAACTTGTTTTTTATTTAGTTACCCTGTCATTGTGAGAAAAAAAAACTAATTTGATTAATCAACAGTATTTTCTTCATAATTGTAAAATGAACCGTATTTTACCCAAGTCAATTCAACCTTCACTTCACTTAAACACACGTAACGAACGGCAATTTACAGAACGTATAGGGTTTGATATTTTAAATCATGTTATTAGCAATTGCAAAAGCAAGTGCTACCAGTTAAATCAGGATATTTTCAGACTTGAGCAAGGAATATTATCTACGCTTTCTTATGCTGATTTTCATCAAATTAAGGCTATTGCTGAAAATTCTTTTCAGCATGATTTTAGGATTTCTTGACAAAAACTTTCTGAGAAATTTTTTAAAATTTGAAAAACTCTCTAATAATCCACCTTTTATCCCAAAAGTGTATCCTGGGCCTGCTGTGATAAATCTCAACTCCACGCCTTTTACAACAGAGCAAAATCAGGTTCTGTCAAAAGGATTGAAATTTTCGATAGCCCCTTCGAAAATACCTTATAGTGAAATTATCGCAAATTTCACACAGAGGGGGCATTTCATGACTCTCGTGCGGAGATTGGAGAGATTGCTGAGGTTAGAGCCATTTTGTTGAAACCTTGTTGAATTCGCCTTCTGTTAATAATCCAAATTAAAAAAAAATAGTAAAAATTAACACTTAATCTTACACGCACTACATAAAAATCATTCCAGGATTATTACAAAAGCCAATAAAGGCAATTCTGTTATTGTATTAGATTCAGATGATTACAACAAAAAAATCAGAGAAATTAAAAATGATTCTAACACATATGAACAATTAGCTACCGATCCCACAGAAAAAAATGTCCAGGAAGTCCGAAAAGAGCTTTCTTATCAGAGGTAACGCTATAGCGTTGCCTAGAGTAAAGGCCATATGGCTCCAATGTTTGATTATTATTATTATTAATTTTTTTCCAGAGGCACTTCATATGGAAGGGGTCGCTGTTGATACTTCAAAGGGGGCTCATTCTAATGGAAATCGAGAGTTCTAGTGCCCTTTTTAAGGGTCAAAAGTGATTGGAGGGCAACGGCCCCCCCCACGCCCATCATTTCCCCAAACACATTCAATCAAAATTAGGAGATAACCATTTTGTTCAGCATAGTTGATTTCAAGATAGAAAATATATTTTTGAGGAGGACACTCCCCAAAAACCCTCAGGGCAAGGGTTTTAAGTTAAGCCCTGGGGGCATATAAGGTTTTTATAGAAGACGTTGTCATAGAAACTTCAAAACAGGTTCATTCGGTTGTAAATTCAAAGGGTTAGTGCCCTTTTTAATAGTCGAAAGTGATTGGAGGGCAAATAGCCCCCCACGCCCATCATTTCCCCAACATCCAATCATAATTTTGAGATAGCCATTTTGTTCAGCGTAGTTGATTTCCAAATAGAAAATATGTTTTGAGGAGGACACACCCCCAAAGCTCTAAGGGCAAGAGTTTCAAGTTATGACCTGGGTGTATATAAGGTTTTTATAGAAGGCCTTGTCATAGAAACTTTGAAAAAGACTAATTTGATTGGAAATCCAAAGGGCTAGTGCACTTTTTAATAGTCGAAAGTGATTGGAGAGCAACTACCCCCCCCCCTCCACGCCCATTATTGCCCCAACCGCGTCCAATAAAAATTTTGAGATAGCCATTTTGTTCAGAATAGTTGATTTCCAGATAGAAAATATGTTTTCGAGGAGGAAACTCCTCCCAACCATCAGATCAAGGGTTATAAGTTATGCCCTGGGAGCATATGAGGTTTATATAGAAGGCGTTGTCGTAGAAACTTAAAAAAAGGGTCATTCGAGTGGAAATTCAAAGGGCTAGTGCACTTTTTAATAGTCAAAAGTGATTGGAGGGCAACTAGCCCCCCCCCACGCCCATAATTCCTCCAAACACAACCAATCAAAATTTTTAGATAGCCATTTTGTTCAGCGTAGTTGATTTCCAGAGAGAAAGTATGCTTTTGAGGAGGACACTCCCCCGCAGCCTTCATGGCAAGGGTTGTAAGTTATGTCCTGGGGCTCATAAGGTTTTTATAGAAGTTGTTGTCATAGAAACTTCAAAAAAGGCTCATTCAATTGGAAATTCAAAGTGCTAGTGCCCTTTTTAATATTCGAAAGTGATTTGAGGGCAACTAACCCCCCTCTCATGCCCAGCTTTTATCCATACACATCCAATCAAAATTTTGTGACAGCCATTTTATTAAACGTAGTTTTAAGTTTTGGAAGTTAGGTCTTTGAAGATGACAACTCCCCCATAGCCCTCAGGGCAAGAGTTGTAAGTTACGCCCTGGGGGTATATAAGGTTTTGTATAGACAACATTCTCGTAGAAACTTCAGAAAGGGCTCATTCGATTTGAAATTTAAATGGCTAGTTCCATTGTTCAACGGTTCAATCAGTTTTTGTTCAACGTAGTTGAAAGTTCTGGAAATTACATGTTTGAGCAGGACACTCCCCCCACAGTCTTCAGGGGCAAGGGTTATAAGTTGTGCCTTGGGGGCATATATCGTTCTTATGGAAGGAATGCTCATATAAACTTCAGAGAGGGCTGATTTGATTGGAAATTGTAAGTTCTAGTTCACTTTTTAAGCGTCAAACTATATTGGAGGGTAACCAGCTCCCCCCAAACCTTTTTTTCGCAAATGCATCTACTAAAAATTCTAAGATAGCTATATTGTTAAAAATAGTTCAAAGATAATATAAAAAAAATTCCGGTGTCGACAGAACCCACCAGGGCCCGGGGGCAGAAGCTGTAAGTTATGCCCTGGGAGCATATATGGGTTTTATGGAAGGGATGCTCGTATTAAATTCAAAAAAGGATCATTTGATTGAAAATTGAAAGTTCTAGTTCACTTTTTAAGAGTCAAAAGAGATTGGAGGGCACCTAGCGTCCCCCTCCATGCCCTTTTTCATCAAACCCATCCGATACAGACTTTGAGATAGCTTTTTTAAAATAGTTCCATGACCATATAACGAAAACTCAGGGGTCAACACAGCCGCCCAGGGCCCGAGGACAGGTGTTGTAAGTTATGCCCTGGGGGAATATATGGTTCTTATTGAAGGGATGCTCGTAAAAAAGTCAGAGATGGCTCTTTTGATTGAAAAGTAAAAGTTCTAGTTAAGTTTTTTAGAGTCAAAAGAGATTGGAGGGCAACTAGACCCCCCCACGCCCCTTTTCCCCCAAATGCATCCAATATAAATTTTGAGATAGCCATTAAGTTAAAAATTTCTCAAAAGTCAGATAACAAAAACTCTTGAGATTTTGAGATAGGCATTTTGTTAAAAATAGTTCTAAGGTCGGATAGGAAAAAATCGGGTGTCAAGAGAACCCCCCAGAGTACAGGGGAAGGCGTTCTAAGCTATGCCCTAAAGGCATGAATGGTTCTTATGAAAGGGATGCTTGTATAAACTTCATAGAGGGCTCATTTGATTGGAAATTTAAAGTTCTAATTCACTTTTTAAGAGTCAAGAGAGTAAAACTAGCCCCCCCCCGCGCTTTTTTCCCCAAAACCGCCTGCGACCAAATTTGAGATAGCCAGTGTTTTGGAAATTTTTCAAAAATTAGATAACAAAAACGCCCCCCAAAGCCCGGGGGATAGGCGTTGTAAGTGTTGTCCTGGGGGCGTATATGGTTCTTTTGAACGGGATGCTTGTATAAACTTCAGAAGAGGGTCATTTGATTGGAAATTGAAAGTTCTAGTTCAATTTTTAAGAGTCAAAAGATATCTGAGGGCAACTAATCCCCGCAATACGCCCTTTTTTCCCCAAGCCCGTCCGATAAAATTTTTAATATAGCCATTTCATTAAAAATAGTTCAAAGGCCAGATAAGGAAAATTCCTGTGTCAAAGGAACCAGCCAGGGGCCGGAGGCAGGCGTTATGAATAATGTTCTAGGGGCATATATAGTTCTTATGAAAGGGATGCTTATATAAACTTTGGAGAGGGCTTATTTGATTTGTAATTGAAAGTACTTGTTCACTTTTTAAGAGTCAAATGAGATGAGAGGGCAACTAACCTCCCCTCCTCCACGCCCTAAATGCATGAGATAAAAATTTTGAGATAGACATTTTGTTAAAAATAGTTCAAACTTCTGATAACAAAAAACTCCGGTTTCGACACAGCCCCAGGGCCCGGGGGATAGGCGTTGTAATTTATGCCCTGGGGGCATATACGGTTTTTATGGAAGTGATGCTCATATAAACTTCCTAGAGGGCTTATTTGATTGGAAATTGAAAGTTTTAATTCACATTTTAAGAGTCAAAAGTGATTGGAGGGCAGCTTGCCTCCCACACTCCATTTACATTTTTTCCTAGAGGCACTTCATATAGAAGGGGTCGTCATATAAACTTCAAAGGGGGCTCATTCGATTAGAAATCGGGAGTTCTAGGGCTCTTTTTAAGAGTCAAAAGTGATCAGAGGGCAACTGTTCCCCCAAGCCCTTTTTCCCCAAATACATCTGATAAAGAATTTGAGGTAGCCATTTTGTTAAAAATAGTTCGAAGATCATATAAAAAAAACTCCTTTACGTATTGTCATTTCGTTAAAAATACTTCAAAGATCATATAATAAAAACTCCTGTATCGACACCCCCCCCCCCCAGGGCCGGTGCCGCCGTTGTAAATATTGCTCTGTGGGCCTATATGGTTCTTATGGAAGGTTTGCTCGTATAAACTTCAGAGAGGGTTCATTTGAATGGAAGTTAAAAGTTGTAGTTCATTTTCTCAAAATGAAAAAAGATCGGAAGGCAACTAGCCCCTCCCGTCCTCCACGCCTTTGGGTTTATCGGATGGATAAACCTATCCGATAAAAATTTCAGGTGACCATTTTGTTAAAAAAGTTCAACCATCAGATATTAAAACTCCTGGATCGACACAACCCCCCAGGGCCCAGGGATAGGCGTTGTAAGTTATACTCTGGGGATGGTTCTTATAGAAGGGATACTCGTATAAACTTCAGAGGGCTCATTTGACTGAAAATAAAAAGTTCTAGTTCACTGTTAAAGAGTATAAAGAGATCAAAGCTTAATCTTGTCCTCCGACGCCCTTTTTCCCCAAACCCATCCGATAAACATTTTGAGATAGCAATTTTGTTAAAAGTAGTTCAAACATCAGATAATAAAAACTCGTAGGTTGACTCAGACCCATTTTTCACTTTAATAGTGTTACTTTGATATCAGTTTTAATACTTTGATGAATGTTTGGTTTTTTTTTTAAGTTTGATTTTGAAATAAAGAATTTTTTAAAACTTGAAACTTTATTTAATAAAAAAAGAAAAAAAATTACTTCAAAAAAAAACTTTCCGAAAAATAAGTTTTTCAAAGAAAAGTAAAGGCCATTTGAAACTTAAGCTCAGCATACACAAATGCCTTTTAAAATCCAAACTGAAAACGACCAGAAATTACTTTTAAAGAATAGATAAGACCCAAAACGAACCGAAATTAAATAACCAATCATAACAAAAACATACAACAAGTAACGATATAAATGAACAAATAGATCTTAAAGCGAGTAATGATAAGATTGAATATTAATATCAAGCTTAAAACGAAAAAAAAAATTTTCCTATTTAAGTATAAATGAAAAGACGAACAGAAATTAAATAAGCAATCAATGCGAACAAACATACAATAGATATTAATGTAAATTAATTAATAAATCTTAAAAAGAGTTAATCTTTAATTGAATATGCAAATACAGCTTGAAACTAACAAAAAATACTACAAACAAGAGCTTGGGTATCACCTATTTTCCTCACTCTAAAAGTCTAAAACCTTTTGCGTCATTTGTGCTTTACTGAAAACTATGTGCCTTGAACAGTCTTGGAAATTATGAACAACATCATATTGAATATTTGATCTAGAATGATATTAATTGTTTAAAGATCCATCAGTTCAAGAATTTATTTCACTGTAATTGTATTTTTATTTCATTACTGTAAGAGCTGGAAAAGAAAATATTTGTAATATATAAGTAGTACTATAAGCACTGGAGTTACTTGACAAAAATTTAGTGGGATCAAATTTGTCGTTGTTTTCACTGCTCATTTGACTGCCCGTATATCAAACAGTAAGATGTACGAAGAATGTGGTTCGACCACTCATCATGGCAATAATGAAATAAAGGTTATGACGGGTAAGCCACGACTTATGGATGACTTTTTTTATGGATGAATTTTCAGTTAAGGGCCAATGACGCAGTAGGCTTTTGGTTTTTACTTACAGTTAGGAAAGGAGGCAGTATCCAAACACTTGTTTTTAGGGAACTGGGATGCCAAATGGACACTTTTAGTGGCTTTTGGACACTTCTTCACTCTGAGGGACACCGGGACACTATTGGGTCAAAAAAGGCAGCTTTTTGAAAAAAAGGACACTTTGGACATTTTGGACCAAATGGCTTTATTTTCTTTTTTTTATAAATACGACTGCTTTTAGTTTGTACTTTACTTTTAAGCTTTGGTAACGGCTTGGGGATTTTTCTTAGATTGTTTCGCACCCTGCGCAAACACTATATATCAACCAAATAAGAATAGAACCTAAATTCTTAACCAATGTGGTATGCTAGAAATATCGAATCCATCTTTTTCTTCTATCTTACAGTTGAAGTTTATCATCAAGTCGGTCAACTTCAAGGACCCGCCTACTGCTTGTGGCAAAATCACCAAGGCCGCTGAGAAGGCTGGAAAGAAGAAGTGAATGGCCATTCTCTGCGTTCGCGTTCTGCGTAAATCCCTGTGGCGTGTAGCCCTGTGCATTTGGCTAATATTACACTGCTGACATAGAAAGAAAGGAGTTTCGCAGAAAAGCTGTGTTGCGGCTCAATTTTTATTTATAGCCAATTTTATTCAATTTTATTTATAGCTGTGTTGCGGCTCAATTTAATTTATGTTTCTGTTTTATATTCTATACTTTCAGCTGTGATTTTTTGTCAAACGCTGGTCGCCAGCTTGTATCGAGCATAACTCAAGCGAATTTATTTCAATCAGCCTTGTCTTCTCATTCTTTTAGTTCTCAAAAACTTCATTTTCGCTCAGGGCTACTTCTAAATGTTCAGAAAACGGCAAGATAGAAGAGTTGTTAAACGATTTTAACCACGTGACCAACCAGTTGACTGAGTGGTTAAGGTGATCGATGTCTTTTGTTTAACTTTAAAACCATTTAGGTCAAAATAGACATTTCGTTGCTACAGCCGTTCGGACCTTGTCGCACCCAAAAATCCTTAATAGCTACCAAAGATCAACGACTCGCATCTTTTTTGCATAACTTATGAAAATGCCGAAGTGAAAATGAATATCTGTGATTGCTTCTTTCCTTTTCGACTAAGATAGGTAGTGGTATTGATAATCGATATAAAATTTCGCTGTGTTGACATTCTCATGACGATTTTTTCTGCCATCTCTTCAAAGTGAACCAGCACTAAACTTAATTCATAGGTACCGTTAATGTCAAAGCTGAAAATACCTGCAGAACTCATGCAGGTAACAAACCGCTAGGTAGCAGAACTAAGAAGGACGAATTTCACAGGTTTTTCGGCACTTTTTTCACAGGTTTTGAAAATTCATAGTGGTAACCCTGTATTTTGGCTACTTTTCCAGAGGGACATTAAAAGTGTCCTTTTTTGGCTGATTTGGACACTTTTGTCCCTAAAAGTTTTGGCAACCCTGGTAGGGAAACTATATTCGTCTTTAACAACTTTAAAAAGAGCTAATAGATTAAACTAAATATTTGATGTATAATGATATTAATTGCAGAAAGCTTATCAGTTCAAAATTCTACTATGATTTTAATGTTTATTTTCAATATTAAGTACAAAAGATAATAATGGTCATAAAATTGGTTTTCAGCAAAGCGCCAATGACGAAGAAGGTTTTAGACTTTTAGAGTGAGAGAAGAAGGTCATACCCAAACTCTTGTTTGTGGTGACTTTTGTTCGTATCAAGCTTGATTTGCATATTCAATTTAAGCTTCACTTGTTTTAAGATTTATTTATTCATTTACATTAATATCTATTGTATGTTTGTTCGCATTGGTTGTTTATTTAATTTCTGTTCGTTTAAAGTTTCATTTATACTTCAATAGGAATTTTTTTTTCCTTTTAAGCTTGCTATTCATATTCCATCTAAGCATTACTCGCTTTGAGATCTATTTATTCATTTATATTATTACTTGTTGTATGTTTTTGCTATGATTGTTTATTTAATTTCTGTTCGTTTTGGGTTTCATTTATTCTTTAATAGTAATTTCTGGTCGTTTTTAGTTTGAATTTTAAAAGGTATTTGTATCTGCTGAGCTTAATTTTAAAATGGCCTTTACTTTTCCTTGAAAAACTTATTTTTCGGAAAGCTTTTTTAATTATATAAAAGGAAAAGGTCAAATCACAGATCAATTGTACAAAAGGTTTTACACACGTGGGTGCACATCCCCTCTCTTTTATGGTCTCCCTAAAGTTTATTAGCCCGGTAATCCACTTTAACCCATTGTTTCTCTTTTTACTTTTCCTACAGCAAAAATAGGGAACTTCTTATCAGTTGTATTTCGCCCACTAATTCAGGCTCAAAAATTCTATATTAAAAATTTCGCTGATTTTGTTTCCAAGGTAAAACAAGTTTCGGTTAAACGAAATACAAAGATTGTCAGTTTCGATGCAGATTCAATGTATACCAATTGTGATCCTCAAAAAACTGAACTGATTTTGGAACATAAACTTAATTCTAACCTATCTATATCAGAAAAATACACTCTTTTGAATCAGACACCTCTTTCACTAACAGCCCTTTGTAACAGAACTTCTTTTTACTTCCATTATAGAGACATTTTTTATAAACAGAAATATGGGCTTTACATGGATGCCCCCCCCTTTCTCCAATACAGGCTGATATCTTCATGGAAGACCTTGAAGAAAGGGCTATTTTGCAAAGTTTTCGTAAACCTGAATTTTGGGTTCGTTTTAAAGATGATATTTTTTTATTTGTGGAAGCATGGTGACGAGTCTCTGGTTCTTTTCTTCACTTGCTCAACTCCTTGGATCCAAAACTTAAATTTACTCGGGAATCAGAGGTAGAGAGGCCTCTTCCTTTCTTAGATATTCTGGTGCACCGAAATGATACATGTTTCAGGTTTGGTGTCTATCGAAAACCCACACATAATGACCTTTATTTAAATTATTCCTCTAATCATTCTCCTGCTGTGAAAAGAGGAGTTGTCACTTCTCTAGTTGTTTGAGCATTGAAAGTTTGTTCAACACGCTTCTTGGATTTAGAGCTCAACCACCTTAAGAGATATTTTATTTGTGAATGGTTATCCAATTACTTTAATAAATTCTGCAATTGCAAAACGCATTAAAAGATTATCAGATAGTTACATATAAAACACAAATCAAAGGGAAAATTCAGCTTACTTTGGTCTCCCATAAGTTAAAGGGGTTTCAGACCACATTTCAAAAAATATAAGAAAAAATAACATTTATACTTACTATAGAGTTCCCAAATTTATCAAGGTAAAGACCCTATCCCGATAAGTGAAAACTCCGGTGTCTACAGATTTCCATGTTCGTGTGGTCTTTGGTATATCGGAAGAACTGATCAGCGACTCACGGATAGATTAACTCAGCACTCTAGTTCAATTAATAATACACTTAAAAAGTGGAAAAAACCAGAAAATTTTCACTCTGCCCTTGCAGAGCACATTTTTGAAAACCCAGACCATACTATTTTGTTTAATCAAGCTAGCCTAATTTCAATTGTGATCCTCAAAAGGCCGAACTGATTTTGGAGCATAAACTGTATTTTTCTATATCAGAAAAATACACTCTTTTGAATCAGACACCTCTTTCACTAACAGCCCTTTGTAACAGAACTTCTTTTTACTTCCATTATAGAGACATTTTTTATAAACAGAAATATGGGCTTTACATGGATGCCCCCCCCCCGTTCTCCAATACAGGCTGATATCTTCTTGGAAGACCTTGAAGAAAGGGCTATTTTGCAAAGTTTTCGTAAACCTGAATTTTGGGTTCGTTTTAAAGATGATATTTTTTTATTTGTGGAAGCATGGTGACGAGTCTCTGGTTCTTTTCTTCACTTGCTCAACTCCTTGGATCCAAAACTTAAATTTACTCGGGAATCAGAGGTAGAGAGGCCTCTTCCTTTCTTAGATATTCTGGTGCACCGAAATGATACATGTTTCAGGTTTGGTGTCTATCGAAAACCCACACATAATGACCGTTACTTAAATTATTCCTCTAATCATTCTCCTGCTGTGAAAAGAGGAGGTGTCACTTCTCTAGTTGATAGAGCATTGAAAGTTTTTTCAACACGCTTCTTCGATTTAGAGCTCAACAACCTTAGAGATATTTTATTTGTGAATGATTATCCAATTAGTTCAATCAATTCTGTAATTGCAAAACGCATTAAAAGATTATCAGATAGTTACACAGAAAACAAAAATCAAAGGGAAAATTCAGCTTACTTTGGTCTCCCGTAAGTTAAAGGGGTTTCAGACCACATTTCAAAAAATCTAAGACAAAATAACATTTACACTTACTATAGAGTTCCCAAATTTATCAAGGTAAAGACCCTATCCCGATAGGTGAAAACTGCGGCGTCTACAGATTTCCTTGTTCGTGTGGTCTTTGGTATATCGGAAGAACTGATCAGCGACTCACGGATAGATTAACTAAGCACTCTGGTTTAATTGATAATACATTTAAAAAGCGGAAATAACCAGAAAATTTTGACTCTGCCGTTGCAGAGCACATTTTTGAAAACCCAGACCATACTATTTTGTTTAATCAAGCTAGCTTTATTTTACATGACAAAGGTATTGTCCAGCACTACAGAGAAGCTGTTGCAATTTATAAATACCAAAATTTAGGTCTAGCTTTAAACAGAGATTCCAGTGATTTAAAAATAAACCAGTCATATTTCGGTTGTCTCAAAAGAGAAGACTATAGTAATCCCTGAAATAAACCTTGAACCACTATCCCAGTCATATAATCAAACACGTAAACAACCCCTTAGGTCTCAAAGGGTGTCTGCAAGAAATGCAATAATTACAATCCAAAATCAGATGAAATAGTTCTCCAACTTATTTAATTGCTGGTTCGTTTTATTTTTGAGCGAATGAATTGTATTCTTTTCTTTTATTTCTCAGTTGTTCGCTAGTATCCGTCTATGGCAGTTCATAATTTTTTGGATTTTGTGCAAATTGCGGATATTGGCGAATAACTCGCTTTTATGGTTGTTAAATATTTGGTTTTAATTCTTATAATTTTTGGCTTTTATTGAATTTTATTAATCTTTTAAGTTTTTGGTTTTTTCTTCGGTTTTTTGGTTCTTTTCACATTGACTTTCTGCGTTTGTTTTTTGTTGTTTTTTTTTTCCTCGGCACTTTCCTTGGATACATTATCTAGTTTCATTTTGAAGAAGAGAGGCGTTTGTTCTCTTGAAATATTCGCTTTGTTGTGTTTTTTCAGTATTTTCATTTGGCCTTTAAAAACCCCGTTTTTGCTCGTTTTTCTTTCTTTATGAGTCCATTAAAAAGTTCAGCTCCTTAAAAAAAGAGTCCTGCTCTAAATTAAATACAAATAACTTAGCTTAAAAAAAAAGCTTGTAAATTGCCACAAAAGGAAGCAATCAACAACAAGATAAAAATGATTTTTTTATTTTTAAAGGGACGGGGGCTAGAAGTCTCTTGTAGAGGTTTTGACAGGGATTTTTTCATCTGTGTTGTTTTATTTCTAGTTGATGTCAGTTCTTTTTCAAGCTCTCAAAAATCTAAAAAAATATCTCAATCTTTAAAAATTGGTCTGCTGCTAAATTTGACAAACCCTTGTAATTTATGCTCCCAAAATTTGTACAATGACCAAGCAGATTTTTTAACATCCTATAGGATTTTTACTCTAGTCAAGACTGGTAAAAAGTAACAGTTTTGAAAAATAAAAATTGAGCAATATAGGGCTGAATCCCTAGTTTTTATTGTCCATTTCAAAACCCCTGCAAAATTGCAGTGCACTTTTTGTAAAGGACAAGAAACAGGGTTTCAGGCTTTTTTCGAAATTCCTAAGAAATGGTAATATAGAAAGTTCAAATCAATGGCACATATTATTAATGAATTAGCTTTGAATTTAAGTTATTGTTGTTTGTGGCAGACTCTTCAAAACTCGTTTCATTGTTGCCTACTGATGCTTCAGGGAGAGGGATAACCCGAAACAGAATACAAACGTCCAGTATGGTTTTAAAATCAAGGTCAATTTCCCAATTTGTAAAGAAAGTCTGGAACCTACCCAAGTTACAGGCTATCCTATTGGCGTATATTACAGCTATAGGCTTGTCACAAAATTGCTTGTTTCAGTTGTAACATTTTTTTAAGAATACCTTTGTCTTTTATTTGGCAGTTTTTTTTCAAATATAATATTTTAGTTTTCATCTTCTAAAAGAATCATAAATTCAAGATTTAAGATTGCAAACCTCCAGCTACAGGGTTTTAAAACTAATAGACATTCCTGAGACGGTTTTTATTACTATGGTTCTCTTCACTTTCCTATTCAGTTCCAATCAGCAGGTTTTTCAAGCTGGTTTTAAATTTCCATTAATTCATTGTCTTGATAAACTTTTGCCATTAACATATACCAAAAATAATAGTAAACATTCTTGCCACTCATTATTGTCACCTGAGGGTTGAGTCACTAATTAACTTGAAATGCTATATTTTTCTGACTAGACAGTTTTTTATCTAAATAAGTTTGCAATAGGTGGTTGGCTCTTTACTGGGAAACAGTTATTGCTTCAACCTTGGTGAACAAACTTTTTGACAGAACCTATAATAATTTACCATTATCCATGTAATATTGTCTCCTTCTTTTTAATCTGATGCTTTTCTTATTCTTTATATATTTACTAAGTTCCCAGATGCTGGGAGGATCAATTACCTTTAGTCCTTCTACAAACTACCACATAAAAATTTTGTAGCATTTTAAAAGTCTTATGACTAACCAACCTGTTATGTCGTAAATCTTTTATTTAAGTTTTACTCTATTTTGTAGAAGCTGAAGATATATTCTCAAATGACAAGAAAGATATTTTTGGAAGCACTCATTCTATGCTATTAATGAAAGATGGGACCAAACATTTTTCTATTTCTCCTGGCATCTCTGGAGATTCTCAACATGATGCTGATCATTTTAAACTGGAGCCGAAAATTGACAGGGACGAAGGTATGCTTCAGATTTCCTGATCTTCTTTATTTTTGCATGTCTAAATTGAGATGGTTTATCTTAAACTTTTTTTGAAATATTGACAGGGCATGAAAGATAGGTGTTTATTGCATCTGATCGGTCTGATTGCATTTGCAAAAAAAAGTATGTTTAGTTAATGATAATCTAATATGGTTTTGATTATTAAAATTTTGTATCCTAATTAAACTCCTGGATAAAACGACAAACTTAATTTAAATTTAGACTGTATTCTGGGTTTTTGGAACCAATTAGAACACATTTATAATTTTTAATTATGGATTTAGATATGTATTATAAAGAATAATATGTGTTTTATGACATAAATAGCTTAGGAATATGATAATGTGATAACTCTATAGTTTAATCATTCTCTTCTAGAAACTCCTTAGTTTTGATTGCTTTTAATGAAACATTATTTCCAAAGAAGTGGATAATTTACAGTATCATATTGGACCGTAATTTTCATTTTACTTTTAATGTTGTAATAAGCATAGAAGAAAATTTTTTTAATACAATTCGTTTTCAGTAAAGGACCAATTACGCAGTTGGCTTTAGACTTTTACAGTTAGGGAAGGGGGCAGTAGCCAAACTGTTGTTTCTATAAGTACAATTGTCTAATAAGTACAAAAGAAAATATTTGTAATATAGTTTATTTTCAGGTAAGGACCAATGACGCAGTTGGCTTTAGCTTTTTACAGTTAGGGAAGGGGGCAGTAACCCAACTCTTATTTTTAGGGATTTTGTTTCTTTTAAGGTTTATTTATATTTTCAATTTAAGTATTTCTTTATTTAAGATTTATTTATTCAATTATATTAGTACCTGTTGTATCTTTGTTTGCTATGATTGTTTATTTAGTTTTTGTTTATTTTGAGTTTCTTCAATAGTAAAAGATTTGTTTTTTGTGTTAAGCTTGATATGCTTATTTAATTCTATTTTTGCATGTTTTAAGAATTATTTATTCATTTATATTTGTAAATGTCGTAGGTTTGTTTTATATGATTGTTTATTCATTTTCTGTTTGTTTTGGGTTTAATTTGTTCTTTATTACTAATATCTAGTCGTTTTTAGTATGAAATATTATAGTTTTTTATTTTTATTGGTATTAATTTTAATATTTACTTTAATTTTATTTGATAAGCTTGTTTTTGGAAATTTATTTTAATTGATAAATTAAGTAATGAGGTAAGATTCATTAGACTGAAATTTGTAATAACTGTGCAAGGCTAAATATTTTAAAAGTTGAGTTGTATGCTAAATTAAAATAGACCTAAAAAATACAAGCCTTTGATTTTGAGCGAATTTTATATTATTAAAGTTCTTCTTGTTGCAGCGTCATCTGATAAAGATATGACCAAACAAGAATGCGGATTGCATAGCATGCCAGGTCTAGGAAGAATATGTCTAAAAAAAGAAATGAATTGGAAATGTCAAAATTAAATAAGGGCTTTATTTAGCTTATTTTGGAAAGAAAATTTATTGGCATCTTTTTTACCGATTGGCTGAAAAAGAATTTGATTTGGTAAATGTCTTAGTTTTTGATTGTCTGTAGTATGCGTATATGAGTTAATATTCATGGTCCTAAAATTTCTGTAAAGAAAAACTTTGCAAGCAATTCTTTCTTTAACAAGCTTATCGAATATGTTTACAATGCTGTTTTTTGTGTTATTGTTTTACTTATCAATCCAAAAGAAACCGATTTTAAAATTTCCACAAACCCTAAGTATATTTATAAATACGTAAATAAAGAGTTGCAATTTTTAACTTTTATTAAACAAAATAGAGATATCTTGACAAATTATTTTATTAGGCATAGGAAAAATCCTACAAGAAGTACACCCCTTCTTTGAAACTTAACACTAGAATATGAGATATTTGGAGTTGAATTTGACAGTATGCCCAAGCCTAGAATCTATGTTGTCTGAACAGTCTTGTTTTTATTTTAATCTTTGTTTTATTTTGTTTTTAATTGAAATGTCGTTTTTTCATATTTACTTAAATTATTTCTTTTATAAGCTTATTGCCTATATTCTTAATATTGTATTTTTATTTTTTTTTTGTTTAAATGCTTGCTTTATATTGGGAGTTGACTAAAAGTATAAACTTTAATCCTATACATGCAAGGCAACATCTTACATGTTAGTTTTGTTAACACGGATGAAATCAATTCGAAAATTTAGGCGTGAATTTTTTGCTGATTGGCTGAAACATTTTTGAATTAGCAAAAATTATAAAGGTTTTATTCTGTAGTTTGCACATATGAGCAAATATTTCAAGGTAACAGTTGTCCGAGTCTAATATGAAATTTGATAAATTCTTTATGAAAAAGTGTTATTGACAGTTTTTACCAGGGGGTCGACAGAACAGAGTTTCGCAAATGTTAAATTGTGATCCTCAACTTATTGCAGGGTTTGCTTAGGGTCTTGTTTGTGGCAATAGGCCTAGTGTTTGAAGATCTATGTGATGTCCTACCCAATGCGTGATAGGCCAATAATAAGCTTTTTTTAATAATAACAAAAAGTTTTCTTAAAAACTGAATAAGGCAGTACAAAACAGCGTTCTAAGGCACATCACAATATCATAATTTAAAAATAATCATCTCTCCACTTCCTAAAAAATAGTGTCACAAAAAAAAACAAATAACTCAAACTTGAATTAATCGTCTTTCTTTACCAGTTTATTAACATATTTGCTAACCGTTTTCTTTCAGAAAACGAGAGAGACGTCGAGAACAAATTCCTTAAAACATATTTTAATAAGTTTTGGGAGTTAATTTCAAATTAAAGCTGTGATAAAGATGCGTTTTAGAAAGAAGGCCCCCGGTCAAAATACTGAGGATAAAGGGCTCTTTCCTAATCGAAATTGAGCATTAAATTCTTTTAGACATTTTCAATCTTTTGTGTTCCTTCATTTGAGAGGCCAGGGTGCCACACAGGACAAGTATACTCTAATATGGGACGCACAAAAGAAGTATATACTAGTAGTAAATGTGATTTGGGGCAACTAAATTTATTTAAAAGTTTAAGGAGGGAAAGCGAGGAGTTTGCTTGTGTAGGATATTATTTATATGGGCATCCCATTTCAAATTGGAAGAAATTGTAACACCAAGGAGCTTAAGAGATGTGACAGGTTTCAGGAGGAATAGGAATAAGAAAAAGGGGAGGGGATTTAAGGAAACTTACTGAGACTATTGCGGATTTAGAAGGGTTAACTGTCATGTCAAGGAAAGATGCCTCACAGGCAATATCTTGGAGTATACCCATTGGAATGCTAAAAATGTTTTTATGTCGCATCTCTAAAACTGTAAAGTCATAGACAAATTTCCACCTTTGTCATAAAGGATTGAAAGGGTGGTAATCATAAGAGAAAAAAGGAAAGGGCCTAGAATAATACCCTAAGGAATTCCATTAAATATGCGGAGATGATCTGATACACAAATTTAGATATTTAACTGCTTGAGATCTATTAGATAGAAAAGAGGCAACGAGCTTAACCAGGAAAGTTTCAATGTGGAGTTCTTTTATAAGTTTATCTATGAGTAAATTGTGGTTAATCAAATCGAAAGCTTTTTGAAGATCAATAGAAATCAGGTTAAGCCAAGTGTTTAATTTTTCAAGTACTTTACCCATGGTTTCAACAAGATAGATCAGATAATGAGAGGTTGACGTGGATTTGAGATTAAGAAACTGTCTAAGATCATTGAGGGTTAGGACTTCTATATTAAGCCAGTCTGCGAGAAAACTCATACAATTTTAAAAAAATTGAGGTGAGGGTAGTAAGACGAATGCCATCAAAGCCAGGCTTTCTATTTTTCTTTTTGATTTGTGTAAGAAAGCCTTGTTTCCAATATAGAGGGAACTGTCCAGATTCGGTAATTTTTAAACAGGGTGGATAGGGGCTTTGAAAGGTAATCACTGAAAGCTTTAATAAGAAGAACAGGAATCTTTAAGTGGCAAATACTTGATCGTTTTAGTTTTTCAAATTTTTTTTACGACATCAAGTGGGGAAATATGGGGGAATGAAAAAGGATGAGGAACATCTGGAAATACGTAAGATAGTGGTGGGAGACTCTGGACAATAGAAGCCAGAAACTTATTGAGGTCATTAGCTGTGGTCTTTGGAGGTTCATTGATATTAAAGTGTAATTGTTCTTTACTCAAGTTTTTATTTTTATAGTAGGCTCGGGTAGCTTTTTTAATTTTACATTTTACTTCCTTTCTTAATTTATTTGCTTAAGCTAAATTACCCTTGTTAAACAAGTTTATTTTTGTGCGGATTAGCATTTATATGTGATTATTTATGTAAGTTTTATCACTGGAGCATTTTCTGATTTTTTTTTCTGGGAAACATAATGAGTAGGAATCAATTAATTTTTTTTAAAAATCAAAATTTTATCATCAAATCTATTAGGATTATAAAGGTCTGACCAACTTTCACTGGTCAGCCATGAACCTAAAGAAAAAAGGCCTGTGTCACTGGGGGGACGGCAAACCCCAAGGGAGGTAGTGAAGGAATGTTCAATGGCCGTAGAATCTGCCTCCTAATGGTGGCAGTGCTTGCGGGGGGCTGTAATACTTTCTCAAGTTTGAACAAATAACATCCAGAGAGGTGTTACCTTTTGTTGTAGATATTTAAACCAGTTGTTTAATATTAAGAGAGGTACAGATAGAGTCCATCCTCAGGTCATTCACATCGCCAAGTAAGAAAATACCAGCGTCCGCATACTTTGATAACACAAAGTCAGCACTTATCAGGAATTGTCGCATAAATTTTCGTTTTTTGCCAATACTTTGGTCAGGGGAATGATAAATGACGGCGGTTACAATTAAATTGAAAGGGTGGGGACGTGCTTTTGGTCGAAGGCTCAACCTAAGGATTTCATCATAATCTGATAAGTTGAGGATGGTGATGAGTTTAGGTTGGGGGTTATCTCGGACAAAAAATAATATACCACCCCCTTTTTTCCCAAGAGGGTGATCGGGAGGGCGAAATTTTATAAACTGAGTATAATTGCTGATTTTTTGGAAATCTGTGCTCTGGGACTGAACCTCTGTCACAGTTATAACATTAATTTTATGAATTTCAGAAATACCCTTGAGTTCGGTAATCTTGTAAAAATTCAGGCTCTCAGCATTTTTAAGTAGTAAAGTTGGGCATTTAAAACTATTTGGGTTTTGGGATTTTTTTTTTTCAATTTGGGATAGAAATATTTGGGGTTGAATATTATGAGAAGGAGGTGGCGGGTCAGGGGGTGAGTTTGAGGCACTATTTTTGGCAGTTGAGGTAGAAGGTTTGGAGGGACATAAGTTAGAAATAAAACACTGGTTTACGCTAGAGTTACGTAATTCGATGCATCCATAACCCGAAGTACCTGTGAACGAATGGATGGAAGTAGGGTCTTCTTTGTGATGGTAAAATACGAAGGGGTTCTTAAAGTTCCCGGACTGAGCTGGTGTTGGTGCTTCAATGGACAATCGTGTGTTACTTAATTGGCTCGATGACTCTCTTTTTTTGACAGAGTTTTCTTGTCACTGTTGGAAGGAGGAGAAATTGTTTTCGTTGAGCGAAACTCCTTGCGGTATCTCACTGACCTTTAATGTAATGGTGGGAAAGGTGGGAAGGTTTGATGCAAATCGTTTTTTGACAGGTCCAAACTGATGAGACAAGGAATTGGAAGAAATGCTGACTGTTGGTTAAAATATTTTTTGGCATTGTTTAAGAGCTTTTTAAAAGATTTGTACCCATATTTCAAGTGGATTTGACTACATTCATTGAAGCAAAGACCACTTCTAAAACTGTCACAAACTCGGGAATGCAAGAGTTTGCACCCAAGGACACTACCTTCATCCTTCAAATGATAATTCTTGCACAAATGAAGGTATTTACACGACCCTTCCTTCTTGCAAACCCCTCTCCAGGCATACTTGCTTATACCTTTATTAGCATAAACTTGCTTCCTGGATAGTTCATCACTAGTTTTGAACTCACTTCCGTTTTTACATGTATAATTAGGGTCAATTTCCGAATGAACTTCACCTTGAAAGCTTGTGCCTGAAAGGGGATTAAAACCAAGACATATTCATCCTTTAGACACACAAACTTGTCTTTTTATCTTAGTTGAAGATGAAATCACTCCATTCTTATCAATAATTTTGTCGTTGACCTTGTCTTCTGTTAAATTTTGATTTTTGATGATGTTATCAGGAGCCACATTAGCATCAACAATTCTTGTTTGAAAATTTTTTTGGACAGAACTTGGTGATTTAATTTTTTCCAGGATTTGAAAATACTGGGGGTTCCAAACTGAAACACTTTTTAACGGGTTGGGTTGGACATGTCTATAATAATGTTGTCAAGTTCACTCATCAATGATAATAACTGCTGCATTGGAGGGAGGGGGTGTCTTGTTTTAGGTGCAGTAGGAACGTTGTTTAGCAAGATAGACTGGCAGGAAGCACAGGTCTTGAATACTGTAGCTTGGTCAGGAGTTTGCAAACTGAAATTAGTTGTTTTTGAATCGAAATTGGTTTGGCAGGACTCATCGGACGTGGTTGAGGGGGACTGCCCTGTGGCTTGAAATTGGTTTGGCAAGGAATTGATTTGAGAGACGATTAGGGTGATGACCTCACATCCTTAAAAATGTTGACTATGTCCCTTCTCGACGGGTGATTTGGAGGTGTCTTAAAAGTAGACGGGGTCTGGGGGAACAGCGCAAAGAGTCATCAAAAGCTACTACCTTGTCATTAGTATTTTCTTTTGTAGTACAATCTAGGCAAACCCAACTTTTTGACCACTTAGAATGTTCAATACCCGAGCAATGTTCATGGAAGTAAAGTTCACAGTTACTGCACTTTATATTTGATTGTTGCCTACCGATACTTCAGGGAGAGGGGTAACTCGAGACAAAATACAAACGTCCAGTATGGTTTTAAAAATCTTGAAACAAGGTCAATTTCCCAATTTGGAAAGAAAGTCTTTTTGGGAATACTTTTTTCTGTGATTTGGCACTTTTTTTAAACATCATATTTTAGTTTTCATCTTCTAAAAGAATCATAAATTCAAGACTGGAGATTTTAAACCTCCAGCTACAGGGTTTTGAACCTAATAGATATTCCTGAGACGTTTTTTATGACAATGGTTCTCTTCCCATTCCTATTCAGTGCCAATCCGCAGGGTTTTCAAGCTCGTTTTCAATTCCCATGATTCATTTTCTTGTTAAGCTTTTTATACTAACATAAATGAAAAATAATTGGCAACATTCTTGCCAGTCAGCATAGTCACCTTAGTGTTAAGTCACTAATTAGCTTGAAATGCTATATTTTTCTGACTAGACATTTTTGATCGAAATAAGTCTTAAGCTTTCTGTTACTATAGGTTGTTGACTCTTTACTTGGAAGTAGTTATTGCTTCAACCTTGGTGAACAAACTTTTTGACGGAACATATGATAATTGACCATTATCTGTGTAATATTGTCTCTTATTTTCAAATCTGATACTCTTCATATTCTTTATATATTTTCAAAGTGCCTAGATGCTGGGAGGATCAATTTATCTTTAGTCCTTCCACAAACTACCACATAAAAAATTTGTAGCATTTTAAACGTTTTATGAGTAACCAACTTGTTATGTTGTTAATGTTTTATTTAATTTTTACTCTTATTTTGTAGAAGCTGAAGATATATCTTCAAATGATAAAGGTATTTTTGGAAGCACACTTTCCCTGCTATTAATGAAACATGAGGCCAAACAATTTTCTATTTCTCCTGGCATCTCTGGAGATTGTCAACATGATGCGGATCGTGTTGAACTTGAGTCGAAAATTGACGGGGACAAAGGTGTGTTTCAGATATCCTGATCTTCTATATTTTTTCATGTCTAGACTTTTTTTCTGGCTTTAGGACCTCAGTAGAAATATTTTATAATTTTAAATATGGATTTAGATATGCATAATAAAAAAAAATAATATGTCTTTTTATGGCATTTATGCCTTAGGAATATGCTAATATAATAACTCTGTAGTTTAATGTAGTTTAAACATTATTTCCAAAGAAGTGGATAATTTACATGATCTTATTGCACTGTAATTTTTCATTTGATTTTTAATGTTGTAATAAGTATAGAAGTAAATATTTTAATATAATCCGTTTTCAGTAAACAATCAATTACGCAGTTGGCTTTAGACTTTTACAGTTAGTAAAGGGGGCAGTAGCCCAACTCTTGTTTATAGGGAGTTTGTTCGTTCTAATCTTTATTTATATATTCCATTTAAGATTTACAAGTATATATTTAAAAATACTTAATTTAAGATTTATTTATTTATTTATATTTGTTTCTGTTGTATCTTTAATTGCTATTATTTTTTATTTTATTTTTGTTTTTTTTGAGTTTCATTTATTCTTTAATAGTAAATGATTTTTTTTGTTTTAAGCCTGATATATTTATTAAATTCTATTTTTACTTGTTTTAATAATTATTTATTAATTTATATTTGTACATGTCGTATGTTATTTTTATATGATTGTTTATTCATTTTCTGTTTGTTTTGAGTTCAATTTATTCTTTATTATTAATATCTAGTCGTTTTTAGTATGAATTATTATAGGTTTTTATTTTTACTTGTGTTAATTTTTAAATTTCGTTAGTTTTCTTTGAGAATCTTATTTTTAGAAAGTTATTTTAATTGATAAATTGAAATAACTAAATGAGCTAAATGAGGTAAGATTCATTAGAATGAATTTTATAATAACTGTGTACGGCTAAATATTTAAAAGCTGAGTTGTGTGCTAAATTAAAATAGACCAAAAAAATACAAGTCTGATTTTTAGCGAATTTTATATTAATAAAGTTCTTCTTGTTGCAGCGTCATCTGATAAAGATATGAACAATCAAGAATGCGGATTACCTAACATGTCAGGTCTAGCAAGAGTCTGTCTAAAAAAAAGAAATGAATTGGAACTGTCAAAATGAGATGCCTAGCCACAGTCGTGTATTGGCAGAAAATGATGCGGCAAAACAGGAGGTTTCTTATACTGGAAAAACACATTTCGAATGTGATATATGTAAGAAACGTTTTACTACAAATGCCAGTTTATCTCGTCATCAGAGAGCTCATACGGGAAAAAAACTTTTCGAATGTGATATCTGTAAGAAACGTTTTACGCAAAGCAGCAGTTTATCTGATCACAAAAGAACTCATACTGGAGAAAAACCTTTTGAATGTGATATATGTAGGAAATGTTTTACAAATAGGAGTCATTTATCTTATCATAAAAAAACTCATACTGGAGAAAAGCCTTTCGAATGCGATATATGTGAGAAAACATTCCGCCGAAAAGCCCACTTGTTTAATCTCCAAAGAGCAGATACTGGAGAAAAACCTTTCAAATGTGATATATGTGAAAAAACATTCACTATAAAAGCCCACCTATTTGATCATCAAACAACTCATACTGGAGAAAAACCTTTTAAATGTGATAAATGTGACAAAACATTCAGTGGAAAAACCCACCTATTTGTTCATCAAAGAACTCATACTGGCAAAAAGCCTTTCGAATGTGATGTCTGTAAGAAACGTTTTACGCAAAGCAGCAGTTTATCTGATCACAAAAGAACTCATACTGGAGATAAACCTTTTAAATGTGATATGTGTAAGAAACGTTTTATTAGAAGTGCCGCATTATCTGTTCATAAAAGATCTTATACTGGAGACAAACCTTTTAAATTCAATATATATTACAAAACATTCAAACAAAAAGCCAGCTTATTAATTCATCAAATATCTCATACTGAAAAAAAAACTTTCAAACGTGATGTGTGTAAGAAATTTTTTAATTCAAGTGCCAGTTTATCTCGTCATTAAAGAACACATACTGAAAAAAAACATTTTAAATGTGAAATCTGTAAGAAATGTTTTACACATAGCAATAGTTTATATTATCATAAAAAAACTCATACTGGAGAAAAGCCTTTTGAATTCAATATTTGTGAAAAGACATTCAGCCGAAAAGCCAACCTATTTGTTCACCAAAGATATCACACTGGAGAACACCCTATCAAATCTTATCATGTTTGCAGCGGCAGCTGCAACTTAGTAAAGAGTGAACCATAGCCCGTTGTAATCAAAATTTGAAAAACGTGTTTTCAAAAAAACTGTCTGGTGAGAAAAAATTATCATTTGACACTGTTACGTAACTAGTTAGGTAAATAGTTACCATCACGAATGGTAACTATTGTTTTGGATAATCTTAGAAGTAGAAGTTTATTGCGAAAAATTTTTTTTGGTGATTTCCAAAAAGAGCCTGAAACCCCTTAAAAATGGCGTCAAATCGAAATAAAAAGTGCAGCATTGGAATCAGCATTGTCAAAACATTATGTTGGGTAATTACAGTCCCCCACCTTGAACACCAAGGAAAATGACTCTTTTGCATGGGTAGCACTGATCTGTCGCCCTTTTTTTTTTCTTGAAGGATTAGGGGGTGGCCAGATCGTCATAGAGAGGTGTTTATTAGGTCATTCGAAAGGGAATAAAATTGTTAGGTACCCTTTTTAAGTGACCAAAAGGATTGGAGGGCGAATAGACCCCCCCCAACTACTCCTATAAAAATTTTGACATAGCCATTTTTTTGGCATGGTTCCAAGGTCCACTCTATATACGTTTGATGATGATATGACCCCTCATAGTCCCTGGGGACGGGCTGTATGTGGCATCGGGTGTATCGGTATCGTGGGTATTGGTTTCGCTTGTATCTTATCGGGACTTTTGGTTTCCGCTTTTTTTTTTTTTTTTTTTTTTTTTTTCATTTTCTAGGCTCATTTGTTAAAGCATGTGCCGGCAAGGTATCATGGTTGGAACAGCAGTTGCAGCCTAGTAAAGAGCGAACCACAGCCCGTAATAACCAAAATTTAAAAAATGTGTTTTGAAAAAAAACTGACTTGTTAAAAAAAATTCCTGTCTGGCATTGACTCAGGAACATTAAGTGTTATTTTCTTTTATCTTACAAGTAAAAGTTTTTTTGCGAAAAGAAATCCATTTTGATTTATAAAAAAAGCTTCACATCCGTCGAAAATGGCGTCATATCAAAATGAAAAGTGTACTATTGGATGCAAAATGATTAAAACCTTGTACAGGGAATTTACAGGCCCCCTCCCTTAAAAAAAAGTAAAATAACTTTTGCATTTGTAGCACTTATATGTCTCCCTTTTTCTGTTTTTTTTTTTTTTTTCAACAAGTCTATGGGGCTACCGGAAAAACATAGAGAGATTATTAATTGCTCATTAAAAATTTATTTATCATATCTACTAAGTGCTTTTTATAAATTATGCCATCTGCAAGTGCTTTATGGCACTAAAATGGCACTTTTTGTGCTATTCCTAAAAGGGTGGCATTAGCAGGCTACCATAACATCGTTGGTACCAGAACATCGCTCATACAAAAGATATTGCACATATATACGTCTTTCACATAAATTCCACCGTCATCAAGTTCAAATGGCACTAAAAACGGCACTTTTGGTGTCGTGTCTCAAGTGGAAAAACTGCACTGTAAAAAAAATTTGATTTCCTACAAAATGTTTTGCTCAAATTCAAACAAGTAAAAAAAATCCAATTGTTCTGTTGGAATTGCGACTTGCTTATTTAATTCAAACAAGTTACAATAAAAATTCAATTTTTCTGTTGGAATTGTGACTTGCCTATTGAATTCCGAAAATTTATTGACATTATTAAGATTTATGTACTTTTTTAGTAGAAAAAATATAATTTTCACCTTAAATAGGCTATATCAATCAACACGGTTTGAACTTCAACTGTAGTATGAAGTTTCTTGAATATCATTTTAAATTTGACTATAGGACCATTAAAAGTAATATGTTCAGTATAAGTTCAATTCTAATATTTGAATTATAGCAGAAAAAGGGGAATGCTAATTGAATTTTGAGTATAAAAAGATAATTAAAAAAATAAAGAAATAATTTTTTACTTTGAAATAAGTTGAGCTTTCTTGTCTGCAAAATGAACACCCAGAAACTTATGTACAAAAATTATCTTTTAACTTTTACAATCACTTTTTTTAAATACATTTTTTGTGAGTTTCTGTAGGTAGAAAATTTTATTAAGATGCTACCCTAACCTTAACAGTACTAACGGTGAAAACATATTGCTTTCTGAATTCAATTTTTTCTAATTAAGAACGAAAGTCCTTTTGTGGGAACAACCTATGTTTTTGCGATGAACGTCATTTTTGTAATGAGACCCAAAAAGCGTTTCAAAAAAATTTCTTCACTGGATTTGCTTTAAATTTGGTGCTTACGCTGAATAACCAAATAAGCAAATATATCGAAGAAAAGAAGACGCCATTAAGGGTATCTCAGTCCATTACCTACACGTAAAGGAACCAAAAGCTTCTTCAAAAAAGACAATTTTCTAAAATGATGCACACACCAGGTATAGGCTTGTCACAAAATTGCTTGCTTCAGTGGTAACACCTTTTTGGGAATACTTTTTTCTGTGATTTGGTAGTTTTTTTTCAAACATCATATTTTAGTTTTCATCCTCTAAAAGAATCATAAATTCAAGACTGGAGATTTTAAACCTCCAGCTACAGGGTTTTGAACCTAATAGCCATTCCTGAGACGGTTTTTATTACTATGGTTCTCTTCACTTTCCTATTCAGTGCCAATCCGCAGGTTTTTCAAGCTCGTTTTTAATTCCCATTAATTCATTTTCTTGATAAAATTTTGCCATTAATATAAACCAAAAATAATAGTCAACATTCTTGCCACTCAGTATAGTCACCTGAAGGTTGAGTCACTAATTAGCTTGAAATGCTATATTTTTCTGACCAGACAGTTTTTATCTAAATAAGTTTGAAATAGGTGGCTGGCTCTTTACTTGGAAGCAGTTATTGCTTCAACCTTGGTGAACAAACTTTTTGACAGAACCTATAATAATTTACCATTATCCATGTAATATTGTCTCTTTTTTTTAATCTGATGCTCTTCTTATTCTTTATATATTTACTAAGTGCCTAGATGCTGGGAGGATCAATTACCTTTAGTCCTTCTACAAACTACCACATAAAAATTTTGTAGCATTTTAAAAGTCTTATGACTAACCAACTTGTTATATTGTAAATATTTTATTTAAGTTTTACTCTTATTTTGTAGAAGCTGAAGATATATTCTCAGATGATAAGAAAGATATTTTTGGAAGCACACATCCTATGCTATTCTCCCCCCTCCAACAGTGCCAAGAAAACTCTGTCAAAAAACGAGAGTCACCGAGCCAATTCAGTAACACACCAGTGTCCATTGAAGCACCAACTCAGTCCGGGGAATTTGCCCGGAATTTGCACCAACTCAGTTATGCAATTTGCCCATTATGCATTAAAATTAAATGTTGCTTCAAAACTAAATCAAAAGGAACTGTGTGTATGGTTATCAATAAGACACCTCAGCAATATCTTAGGACGACTAGAGGTATTAAGTTGAAACTTCCAGGGCTACTACTATTACTACCTCTGTTCTTACAATTTATATAAACGAAAAGAGCGTAAGTGTATCCAGGTTGTCAAATAGAATACATAGGAATTTTTGGGAATGAAAATAAGTTTTATTTTTCAGGCCAACTGGAGGTATAAAACTAAATTAAACAATATGTGTCAGGATTAATAATTGTTGAAAGTTTTTTCAACATACAAATAGCAAGCCAGAGTATGGATTCTTACAGAAGAAAAACCCCAAAAGATATAAAAAATTTATTTTCCATGAAAAACACTGTGTCAATAAAAAACGAACAGAAATTGGTTTTAAAAACTTTTTCCATAAAACATGTTTTTCAAAGAAATATAAAGAGTTCCAATAAACCAAAAATGAGGAGAAATAAATTTAAAGAATCTGCCAAATATAAAACTACGATATATCACCATGAATAAATAAAAGAAACCCCAAAACGAACAGAAATTACAATCAGTAATAGAGCCAAACTCAAAACGAACAAAAATTAACAAGAGTAGGGCTGACAACCCCCCATGCCTCCTCAAGACCAGAACATAATTTGCACTGTGCTGAAAAAACAGATGACCGTGGATTGTAAGTTTAAAACACATCCACTGATATTTATTCTAGTCTGGCATCCTGGCATCTCTGGAGATTGTCAACATGATGGTGATCATGTTAAACTGGAGCCGAAAATTGACAGGGACGAAGGTATGCTTCAGATTTCCTGATCTTCTGTATTTTTGCATGTCTAAAATGAGAAGGTTTATCTTAAACTTTCTTTGAAATATTGACAGGGCATGAAAGATAGGTGTTTATTGCATCTGATCGGTCTGATTGCATTTGCAAAAAAAAGTATATTTAGTTAATGATAATCCCATATGGTTTTGATTATTAAAATTTTGTATCCTAATTAAACTCCTGGATAAAACGACAAACTTAATTCTGGCTTTTTGGAACCAATTAGAACTCATTTACAATTTTTAAATATGGATTTAGCTATATGTAATAAAAAATAATTGTTTTTTATGGCATAAATACCTTAAGAATATGCTAATGTAATAAATCTGTAATTTAATCATTCTCTTCTAGAAACACCTTAGTTTTGATTGCTTTTAATGCAACATTATCTCCAAAGAAGTGGATAATTTACAGTATCATATTGGACCGTAATTTTCATTTTACTTTTAACTTTGTAATAAGCATAGAAGAAATTTTTTTTAATACAATTCGTTTTCAGTAAAGGACCAATTACGCAGTTGGCTTTAGACTTTTACAGTTAGGGAAGGGGGCAGTAGCCAAACTGTTGTTTCTATAAGTACAATTGTCTAATAAGTACAAAAGAAAATATTTGTAATATAGTTTATTTTCAGTTAAGTACCAATGACGCAGTAGGCTTTAGACTTTTACAGTTAGGGAAGGGGGCAGTAACCCAACTTTTGTTTGTAGGGATTTTGTTTGTTTTAAGGTTTATTTATATATTCAATTTAAGTATTTCTTTATTTAAGATTTATTTATTCAATTATATTAGTACCTGTTGTATCTTTGTTTGCTATGATTGTTTATTTAGTCTTTTTTTATTTTGAGTTTCATTTATTCTTCAATAGTAAAAGATTTTTTTGTGTTTTAAGCTTGTAATGCTTATTTAATTCTATTTTTGTATGTTTTAAGAATTATTTATTCATTTATATTTATAAATATCGTAGGTTTGTTTTATATGATTGTTTATTCATTTTCTGTTTGTTTGGGGTTTAATTTATTTTTTATCATTAATATCTAGTCGTGTCTATTATTTAATATTATATGTTTCTATTGGTACTTTTCTTAATTTTAATAATGAGTTTAGATTTATTTTAGAAGATTATTTTTGTAAAATTAATTTAATTTATAAATTAAGTAATGAGGTAAGATTAACTAGACTTAAATTTGTAATAAATGTACTAGGCTAACTATTTTAAAATTTGAGTTGTGTGGTAAATTGAAAGAGACCTAAAAAATACCAGCCTTTGGTTTTCAGAGAATTTAATATTATTAAAGTTCTTCTTGTTGCAGCGTCATCTGATAAAGATATGAGCAAACAAGAATGCGGATTGCATAGCATGCCAGGTCTAGGAAGAATATGTCTAATTAAGAAATGAATTGGAAATGTCAAAATTAAATAAGGGCTTTATTTAGCTTATTTTGGAAAGAAAATTTATGGGCATCTTTTTTACCGATTGGCTGAAAAAGAATTTGATTTGGTAAATGTATTAGTTTTTGATATTCTGTAGTATGCGTATATGAGTTAATATTCATGGTCCTAAAATTTCTGTAAAGAAAATCTTTGCCAGCAATTCTTTCTTTAACAAGCTTATCGAATATGTTTACAATACTTTTTTTTGTGTTATTGTTTTATTTATCAATCCAAAAGAAATTGATTTTAAAATGTACACAAAGCCTAAGTATATTTATAAATACGTAAGTAAAGAGTTGTAACTTTTATTAAAGATAGTACAGATATCTTGACAAATTATTTTATTAGGCATAGGAAAAATCCCACAAGAAGTACACCCCTTCTTTGAAACTTAACACTAGAATATGAGATATTTGGAGTTGAATTTGACAGTATGCCCAAGCCTAGAATCTATGTTGTCTGAACTGTCTTGTTTTTATTTTAATCTTTGTTTTATTTTGTTTTTAATTGAAATGTCGTTTTTTCATATTTTTTGCAATTCTTTCTTTGAAAAGCTTATTATCTAAATTTTTAATTTTAGCTTTGTCTATTTGTTTTGTTTACCAGCTTGTTTTCTGTTGGGAGTTGACTAAAAGTATAAACTTTAATCCTATACATGCAAGGCAACATCTTACATGTTAGTTTTGTTAACACGGATGAAATCAATTCGAAAATTTAGGCGTGAATTTTTTGCTGATTGGCTGAAACATTTTTGAATTAGCAAAAATTATAAAGGTTTTATTCTGTAGTTTGCACATATGAGCAAATATTTCAAGGTAACAGTTGTCCGAGTCTAATATGAAATTTGATAAATTCTTTACGAAAAAGTGTTATTGACTGTTTTTACCAGGGGGTCGACAGAACAGAGTTTCGCAAATGTTAAATTGTGATCCTCAACTTATTGCTGGGTTTGCTTTGGGTCTTGTTTGTGGCAATAGGCCTAGTGTTTGAAGATCTTTGTGATGTCCTACCCAATGCGTGATGGGCCAATAATAAGCTTTTTTTAATAATAACAAAGTTTTCTTAAAAACCGAATAAGGCAGTACAAAACAGCTAAATTAAAATAAACCTAAAAAATACAAGTCTGATTTTTAGCGAATTTTATATTAATAAAGTTCTTCTTGTTGCAGCGTCATCTGATAAAGATATGACCAAACAAGAATGCGGATTGCATAGCATGCCAGGTCTAGGAAGAATATATCTAATTAAGAAATGAATTGGAAATGTCAAAATGAGATGCCAAGCCACAGTCATGTATTGGCAGAAAATGATGTGGCAAAACAGGAGGTTTCTTATACTGGAAAAACACCTTTTGAATGTGATATATGTAAGAAACGTTTTACTACAAGTGCCAGTTGCCAAGTGCCAACCGCAAAAAAACAACCGCAATATATCTCATTTTTAAATTATGAGAATTTACCGCTCCAAGAATTGACCGACCATTAATTTAAAAATTAGTAATTTTATTATATGGTTGAAGTCTTGAAGGTATTAATTAATTCTAAAACCTCGAGGGTTTTAGAAGGTATTAATTATATAATAGAGATGTAAAGGTTAGTTTATGGCTGCAATTATAAACTTTTGAACAGGAACAGTAAGTAAGGAGCGACCCGGCTCAATGGTAACCGAAACTCTAAAAAACGGAATTTTGATACCAATAGATACATCAAAAGAATCAGATTTTAATTCTGATTTCAAATATATAAGTTTCATCAAGCTTACCTATCAAATCTATTTCATTTAATCTTACCCATCAAAACTTACGCACCTGAGAAAATTTGGCTGACTTTCGAAATAAGGGGGAAAGATCCCCTAAAAATTATAGATTCTTAATGAAAATCAGACCATCATATTCAGCGTATCATAGAACCCTACTGTAGAGGTTTCAAGCTCCTATCTACAAAAATGTGGAATTTTCCATTTTTTGCCAAAAGAAAGATCACGGATGCGTGTTTATTTGTTTTTCTTTTCCCCAGGGGTGATCGTATCGACCCAGTGGTCCTAGATTATCGTGGGAGGGCTCATTCGAACGGAAATTAAAAGTTCTAGTGTCCTTTTTAAGTGACCAAAAAAATTGAGGGTAACTAGACCCCCTCCCACGCTCATTTTTTCCCAAAGTCCCCCGATCAAAATTTTGAGATAGCCATTTTGTTCAGTATGGTCGAAAATATTCTAACTATGTCTTTTAGGATGACTTTATCCCTCGAAGCCCCAAGGGGAGGGCTGAAAATTATGAAATTTACGCAATGTTAATATATAGTATTGTTTCATAAGAGCTATTTATTCTAATTAACGGCCTTTATGATTAAGGGGTCATTTTTAAAGAATTGGAACAAAATTCGAAATTTAGCTTAAAGAGCAGGGTATTGACTAGGGGGCAAACCCCCTAATATACGTATTAAAAATATATGAATATAGAAGTTCGTTACGTAAGTTAATTCGTAAGTTACGTAAATTTATTACTAATAAAACCGTTCGTAAATAAAATTCAACAAGTTTCGAGAAAGCCATTTAACTAAATTAAAGTAATATTAATATGCAAATTTCGTTTTAATTATTCATGCATGGTGAGCCAAAATCAAAACCTGCATTAATTAAAAAACGTTTGCAAATGAAATAAAAAACAAGTTTTTTTTAACTGAAAGTAAGGAACGACGTTAAAACTTAAAATGAACAGAAATTATCGCGTATATGAAAGGGGCTGTCCCCTCCTCAACGCCTCGGTCTTTACGCTAAAGTCTGACTTTCTCACAACTAAATTTTTTTAAACAATAAAATTTTGTTTTCATTGTAAATTTTTTTAATTAACTTTAACGAAATTCACACCATCAGATTCAGCTTATCAACGAACATTATTAAAGAAGCTTCAAACTCCTATCTGCAAAAATGTGGAATTTTGCATTTTTAATTAACTTTAACGAAAATTACACCATCACATTCAGCTTATCTGAGAACCCTATTAAAGAAGTTTCACGCTCCTAGGCAGAGAGTTTAAGATATTTCCAGTCGAGGGAAATTCCAAAAAATGGAGGGCAACTAGGCCCCCTCCCACGCTCATTTTTTTCTCAAAGTCACCCAATTAAAATTTTGAGATAGCCATTTTGTTCAGCATAGTCGAAAATCTAATAAATATGTCTTAGGATGACTTAATCCCCCACAGTTCCCAGGGGAAGGGCTGCAAGATATGAACTTTGCCCATTGCTTACATATTGTATTGGTTATTGGGAAGTATACAGACGTTTTCAGGGGGAATTTTTTCTGGTAGGGGGGGGGGGGGGGGGGGTCGGGGGTTATATGGAAGGATCTTTTCATGAAGGAAGTTTTCATAGGGGAAGAGACATTGCTATGAAGGGGGCGCCGGATTTCCCATCATTAATTTAAAAACAAAATCAGAAATTAAATATAAAAAAACTAGTTTTCAACTGAAATTAAGGAGCAACATCAAAACTTAAAAAAAAAATATTAGCTATATGATTGGGTTCACCTTCTAGTCAATGCCTCGCTCTTTAAGCCAAAGATTTTTTAGTACTTTCATAAGAGCTATTTATTCTAATTAGCGGCCTTTGTAATTAAGGGGTCATTTTTAAAGAATTGGAGCAAAATTCCAACTTTAGCTTAAAGAGCGAGGTATTGACTAGAGGGCTAACCCCCTAATATACGTGTTAAAAATATATGATTATAGAAGTTCGTTACGTAAGTTAATTCTTAAGTTACGTATATTTATTACTAATAAAAACGTTCCTAAATAAAATTCAACAAGTTTCGAGAAAGCCATTTAACTAAATTAAAGTAAAATTAATATGCAAATTTCGTTTTAATTATTCATGCACGGTGAGCCAAAATCAAAACCTGCATTAATTAAAAAACGTTCGCAAATGAAATAAAAAAACAAGTTTTTTTTAACTGAAAGTAAGGAACGACGTTAAAACTTAAAACGAACAGAAATTATCCCGTATATGAAAGGGGCTGTCCCCTCCTCAACGCCTCGCTCTTTACGCTAAAGTTTGACTTTCTCACAACTAAATTTTTTTAAACAATAAAATTTTGTTTTCATTGTAAATTTTTTTAATTAACTTTAACGAAATTCACACCATCAGATTCAGCTTATCAACGAACATTATTAAAGAAGCTTCAAACTCCTATCTGCAAAAATGAGGAATTTTGCATTTTTAATTAATTTTAACGAAAATTCCACCATCACATTCAGCTTATCTGAGAACCCTATTAAAGAAGTTTCAAGCTCCTAGGCAGAGATTTTAAGATATTTCCAGTCGAGGGAAATTCCAAAAAATGGAGGGCAACTAGGCCCCCTCCCACGCTCATTTTTTCTCAAAGTCAACCAATCACATCCCTTTGATCGTAGTTTTGGTAAGCATTATCGACAACTCACTAAACATATCGCTTAAAATGCTTAAATCCCACACAGGTCCCAGGGGTCGGGCTTTTAGATATGAACGTAGCCCACTGCCTACATATTGCATTGGTTATTGGGAAGTATACAGACGTTTTCAGGGGGAATTTTTTCTGGTAGTGGGGGTTGGGAGTGGGTCGGGGGTTATATAGAAGGATCTTTTCATGAAGGAATTTTACAGTGGGGAAGGGAAATTGCTATGAAGGGGCGCCGGATTTCCCATTATTATTTTAAAAACAAATCAGAAATTAAATATAAATAACAAGTTTTTCAACTGAAAGTAAGGAGCAACATCAAAACTTAAAACGAACAAAAAAATATTAGCCATATGATTGGGTTCACCTTTTAGTCAATGCCTCAGTCTTTAAGCCAAAGATTTTTTAGTACTTTCATAAGAGCTATTTATTCTAATTAACGGCCTTTATGATTAAGGGGTCATTTTTAAAGAATTGGAACAAAATTCGAAATCTAAAAGAGCAGGGTATTGACTAGGGGGCAAACCCCCTAATATACGTATTAAAAATATATGAATATAGAAGTTCGTTACGTAAGTTAATTCGTAAGTTACGTATATTTATTACTAATAAAAACGTTCCGAAATAAAATTCAACAAGTTTCGAGAAAGCCATTTAACCAAATTAAAGTAAAATTAATATGCATATTTTGTTTAATTTATTCATGCACGGTGAGCCAAAATCAAAACCTGCATTAATTAAAAAACGTTCGCAAATGAAATAAAAAAACAAGTTTTTTTTAACTGAAAGTAAGGAACGACGTTAAAACTTAAAACGAACAGAAATTATCCCGTATATGAAAGGGGCTGTCCCCTCCTCAACGCCTCGCTCTTTCCGCTAAAGTTTGACTTTCTCACAACTCAATTTTTTTAAACAATAAAATTTTGTTTTCATTGTAATTTTTTTTTAATTAACTTTAGCGAAATTCACACCATCAGATTCAGCTTATTAACGAACAATATTAAAGAAGCTTCAAACTCCTATCTGCAAAAATGAGGAATTTTGCATTTTTAATTAATTTTAACGAAAATTCCACCATCACATTCAGCTTATCTGAGAACCCTATTAAAGAAGTTTCAAGCTCCTAGGCAGAGATTTTAAGATATTTCCAGTCGAGGGAAATTCCAAAAAATGGAGGGCAACTAGGCCCCCTCCCACGCTCATTTTTTTTAAAGTCACCCAATTAAAATTTTGAGATAGCCATTTTTTTCAGCATAGTCGAAAATCTAATAAATATGTCTTAGGATGACTTAATCCCCCACAGTTCCCAGGGGAAGGGCTGCAAGATATGAACTTTGCCCATTGCTTACATATTGTATTGGTTATTGGGAAGTATACAGACGTTTTCAGGGGGAATTTTTTCTGGTAGTGGGGGGTGGGAGTGGGTCGGGGGTTTTATAGAAGGATCTTTTCATGAAGGAAGTTTTCATGGGGGAAGGGACATTGCTATGAAGGCGGCGCCGGATTTCCCATCATTATTTTAAAAACAAAATCAGAAATTAAATATAAAAAAACTAGTTTTTCAACTGAAAGTAAGAAGCAACATCAAAACTTTGCCCATTGCTTACATATTTTATTGGTTATTGGGAAGTATACAGACATTTTCAGGAAGGATTTTTTTCTAGTGGGGGGGGGACGGCTGGAGAAGGGGGGTACTCGGGTGATTCTTTTCGTGGAGGATGTTTCTGTGGGGTAAAGGAGATTTCTATGAAGGGGGCGCCGGATTTCCAAGCATTATTTAAAAAACGATCAGAAATTTAAAAAAAAACAAGTTTTTTCAACTGAAAGTAAGAAGCAACATTATAAATTAAAACGAACAGAAATTAATACGTATATGAGGCGGTTCTCCCCCAAGTCAATACCTCGCTCTTTACGCTACAGTTTTTTTAGTGCTTTCAAAAGTGCTATCTATTCTAATTAAACGGCCTTTGTGATTCAGGGGTTTGTGAATTAATTTTTTTTTTAACTTTAACGTAAAGAGCGAGGTATTGACTAGGGGGTGAACCCCCTCATATACGTAATAACATATACGTAATAAAAAAAACAAGCCATACGGCTCAATAGTAATCGAAACTTTTAAAAACGGAATTTTGATGTCAATAATCATATATCTAAAGAATGGGCTTATAATGCTGATTCTAAATTATTTGAAAAAAACTACGTTTTCTAAAGAGTTAAAGAGTGCCTCCTAATCCCTGTACGTTTTAAGGTTCGACCTTGTAACTCAGCCTCGACCTTGTAACTCAGCCTCTTTAACTCTTTAGAAAACGTAATTTTTTTCAAATAATTTAAAAAAGAAACTGAGTTTCTTTTTAAAGTTTAAATTCAGTATATAAAAAAATTGCTCTGACAGTGAATCGAACCCGGATTTCCGCCTGACAGTCTGGAGTATCAACCGAAAGACCAAACAGGCACAATAGCAACTATTCTTTAATATAAGGAAATTTTTTCGACGCATGCAAAGTCCTACGAAATTTGATATTTTGCTTTTAGAAAATAGAGAAGGAATAATTAAATTGAGTTGAAATGTCCTGGATGAGGTTACAGGTTCCAGAACAATTCCTTCTCTAAATTTCAGCCCGATCAGACAACGTTAAAGGGGGTTGTGGTGGGAAAAATTAAAAGGGGCTAATATAGGAAAACAAGGTTTTTCGTAAATGTAAATTCGGGGGATAATTTTTTCGGTCTGAAAATATCAAAAGGCCCTAACAGGTCGAATTCTGCTTCGAATGAGTTCTCATTCACCCGGATCCGTTGCCAACTGTGGCCTGTAGGCGTGGCTAAGAAAAAAAATGAATTTTAAGTGGCTATATTTGGTTTTTTGAAAACAGGGGAGGAGTGATCGGATTGAGCTGAAATTTCGAAGATAAGCTCCCGGTCCCTAGGAAAGCTTAACCTCTAAATTTCAGCCCAATCGGACAACGTTAAAGGGGGCTGTGGTGGGAGGGTCCAAACTTCCGGCCCAGTTTACCCCATGAAGATAAAGTCGGAGGAGGATGAAATTTTGCAAGTTTCTTAGTTTGAGCTTGGGCTACAAAATGCGATTACCGCCGTCTCTCTGCGACCTCTAGGACCTGAAATCGCTTAACATTGTGGTGGGTCGCCTCTTTATAGAGGCACAAGTGTGCCTCCTTGATATATAAATTTTATTAAGTTTAGTATTACTCATCAAAGGCTACGAGCCTGAAAAAATTTACCTGATTTTTTAAAGAGGGAGGAAACATCCCCTACAAGTGAAAGAATTTTAATGAAAATCCCACCTTCAGATTCAGCGTATCAAAAAACCCTATTACTTAGGTTTCAAGCTCATATCTGCAAAAATCTGCAACTATATCTACAACGTAAGTAGTAACCTAGGTGCTGATCCGAGTAGTGCTTGCGTAATTTGTCTTACCTCTCGCCTGAGGCATGAATATACAGTGTAGTCTAACCGGTACATTGACTTACCACGGGTCAGTCACCTATTACTACGAACGGTACTTGCCTTAGCAGACGGGTTTTCTGCTAGTACCACGAGCAGTGCTTGCGTAATTTGTCTTACCTCTCCCCTGAGGCATGAATATACAGTGTAGTCTAACCGGTACATTGGCTTACCACGGGTCAGTCAGCTATTACTACGAACGGTACTTGCCTTAGCAGACGGGTTTTCTGAGCTAACATTCATTTTTTTTTTGGTCAAACGGTGAGAGAGCGGTGGTTAGTGTATATACAGTAACTTGATTAGTAGTTGGAGTAATATTAGTTGGAGTATATTTGGATTCAGATATAATGAGTAATTTTAGTTGTAGATCTTACTAGTAAGAGAATAGAATTAAGGGGGATAATAAGCTTTGTAAGTGGATGTGAGCTGGGAAAAATGAGTGGTGCATTTACATTCTTGAAGATTAATGATTGAAATGACAGCAGCAGCAGCAATGATAACGATTGACTTCTAAGTCTGCATTGAATATGGCTGTGTGTTCTCTGGATAAGTGATATCATTGTGCAATTTTGAAACAGTGGAGCAACGATTGTTTGCTGGTAAAATGATAATCAGCTCCATACATAGACTTTAAGCTGCTGAATGTTCCCTATCGAAATATACTTACGAGAATAAACTACATCAGTGAATACTATTTTTTTAATTATATTCAATAAAAATGTTTCTAAATCGATGGTATTTTTTGTTCTTTCTATAGTAGACTAGCGTATATTTTCTAGAGTACAAAAAAAATTCTGGTTAGTCTGAAGTTGGTTGTGAGAGAGTTAGGACTCTAAAAAATGGATAGATTCGAGAAAGAGCGAATCATGAGGAATCTAGTTCTTATGGAAAAACGTTTGATTCTAGATGATGATTTTCTAGAGTTGTCTATTCAAAGGAAGATACTTTCTCGGGGAATGCTTGTTGATATAATGAAAACTGACTCTCCATCATTAGACTATTGTATGAAGCTTCTACGTCGTGGTCCAAATCTATTTACCCAATTTATTGATATATTGATCACGACACGGCAAAATGATATTGTGGATATGCTTTTAAACATTAGTTTAGAAATTTAGAACTTTTTTTCATGAGAAAGATTGTGTTCATGGATGATTTACTCCTCTCTCTATGTCAGACAATTTTTGTTGTTGTTGCTAGTTCAGTTTCATTGTGGTAGTGAGAGTGTCAACACATGACAAAATGTTCCATACATGTCCGTTATGTATGTACACACAGGGCAGCTGGTCATCATCATGTGAGAATTGCACAATGATTGATGAGTATGATGAAAAGTGTAGATTATGCAACCCGTGTAAATTGCATAGAGGATATACTGTACAAATTAAAGGTTGTAATCCTTGTCTTGAAGAGGTGTGTGACTCTCATCCTAGGGGCCACCACCTATGCTCCAATTGCCATTATGATAAATGTAATCAGTGGGAGAATACATATCCCGGTATGATTGGAAAGAATCCTAACCGTGATTTTAGTTTATTGCTATGAGATTGGTATCGTCGTGGTTTTAGATTGTTCTGGGAGGAGGAACCGGGTCAACGATTCAACTGTTGGAACAACAAACGAATATGGTTTCTACGTCATCGTTGTGAAGACACTGGGTGTTATGATTATAAGCCCACTGATTTTTATTTGGCTGTGACAGAATGTGATTCGACACTTGAGGACACTGTTTGTGAAATTGCTTCAAATAAGCAAATTGAAACATGTGAATTCTATAGAATGAATGAGAATAGTATCATTGACTATACAAAGAGATATGACAAGAGTGAAGTCACACTCTACTTTAGAAAATCTGACCCTGACATTGCAGTACATCAGGATCAGTACACTGTGAATTCAGATAATCTACCTGCGCTACTAGTTGTCGACAAAGACCTAGTAGCGGATGAAATCTAAAGAGTAGAAAAGTCGTTTTATCATGTATATAAATTTTTTTTATTAATAAACAATTTCACATACATTTTTAGAACATTTTATTCGTACGGCACTAAAATCAATATTAAATACAGATATAAGTATATTCTGCACTATAAATTCGTTCAATTGAGGTAAGTCAATGTAGATGTTGAGAAACTGCCCGTAGGTGTAGCCACGACATCTGAAAATGAAAAAGAGTAGTGTTTGAAAGCCACATGTCTTAGTCGTTAAATCCTGTACTCTTCGTTCATTTTGAATAATGGTTTTTCCCCTGCTTTCAATAAAGTTGCTGATGTATGGAGCGTAGAATTTATACGATAGGCCAAGAGGATCAAAAAATTCAATATTCTTCGTTGTTTGAAAGATACATAGCCAATTGCCGGTCTTCAATGTTGATGTACTGCTATTAACAATGATAAGAGTGTTGTCAACACTTGAAATCTTTTCAACGAAGTCTGATGGTATACAAGGGGAGTTTTTTCGGGACGTGTATGGATCCATACCAAATACGTTGAATATTTAGTTTGTGTTAATGGTGCTAGGTCTAGTAGAACACTCCAGTCGGGTGTGATTTCCCAATAGGTTTCAAATTGACTCATTGATCTTAGCGTGATAGTGTCATTCAGAGCATTGGCAAATTTAAACTCTAAATATACATTCCCTGTTCGTACTAGGCTCAGATTTTGAGTCCCCGGCAAGTCCAAAATAATTACCCGATGATTTTTTTAAGACATTGAATCGGTTATTCCATTTTCAAATAGTTGAGAGTCATAACCTAGGGATTGCATGGTCAACTCGTACAGAGTTCTATAGTTTTTTTGTCAAATGATAGTGTACAGTGGAATCCCATTCACTTTGCACACAAGGCTAGTTAGACAAAAAAAAATTAAAATCATGTGGGGATTCAGTCCAGGATCCAACGGCACTGCCACTCTTTACAAAGGCCAAAACCAATTTTGATGGGATTTCTCCATTGATAAATGATGAATCGCTATAGCTACGAGAGCCGGTGGCAATGTGACGTTGATTGGTGATCTTATAGGGGACAAGATGTTTAATGTTGTTACCATTGGCTCTTAGCTTTTCCACTGCCAATGCAACAGAGCTCATAACTTGTTGTTTTCGAATATGGAGGATTGCCGATGTGATAATGACATTTGCATCGGAAGCTGCAGGAAGTGTTTTTCTCAAAATGAAATTTGACGGGGCCAGCTGTAACTTTATGTCAATCTTGACATTGGGGGGTAGCCAGTGGGATATATTGAATATCTCATGGTTTAATTTTCCAACTAGATGATACTCCTGGGACACTGCAGCAGTTAACTCACCGTTGGTATCAACATCTGATCTATATTTATAGCCCAATGATTGTCCTATCAACTCTTTATATGCCTTTGGCGTCATCATCATAAATTGTATATAGCTAGTACAGTTGGATAAATCGTTGCTAGTTATCACCAATGCTCAATTAATAAATACATTAAATTGTTTGAATAGATTTTGTAGATTACATTTTTCTAAGTACAGAACATTAACGGTATTTAGAGTTGAATTATCTTACTTTTTCTTCGCCGTAAGATTTAATTCACTAAAGGTTGATGAAAAATCAATGACATAGTATTCATTGTAAAATATTTCAAAGTGAATCTTCTCCGAAAGAAGCTGTTGAGGATGACACTGTTCATAGTAACAATTCTTGACACTGAAATCAATATTTTCAGCATTGAATAGATTCAATGTGGAACTAATTGATGGATACGATTCCTTATGGGGGAGATAAGTCATCTTAAGAGAAGAAATCCTTCTTTGATCTAACAATCTTCTTCTTTTTCTTCTTCTTCTGCTTATTGGTCTTCCGTGTTTTATTCCTCAAAGTCTTTGTCGATGTCATTTGCTTCCTGCCTGGATGGGGACTGATGAGTGAATAACGCGAAAGCATCCTTTTCAACCCCTCCCCATTTTGTCAAGATTTTAGTTGTTCACCAACGCCTCTTGCTGAAAATCTAATATTTTCCTTAACACTCTCCTTGAAATTGTTGCCCGACCCCCAGTCCTGTAGTGTGAAGGCAGCGAAATTTGATGCAGCAGGTACAAAATATTTTCTGGCAAGGGGTAGTGCAGAAGGAAATCGTCTAGCAGACAAGCGACCAAGACATGAACCAAACATTTTAGTAAAACCCTTATAATAGTGTAATCCAATGCCTATTTGACATGGATTCAAAGCACTGACAAAGCAATCAATATAGGGGCAGAAAAATGGAATTCTTATCTTGCTGATTTAAGGCGATTGTGCTGTCGTTGACAATTTGTCGAAAATGACATGTAATCACTGCTAAGCCTTTTGTTATTGCTAGAGGATCACCCAATTCACTTCTTAGTGTTAACTGACAGAGTTCCAAATATGAAGTGTTTACAGGAACATACTGAAGATGCTTTATATTATAGTGATGAACAAGTTCATGAGTTTTTTTTCTCTCAAGAACACGTAGGAGGGGAACATTTGAATTACCGACTCTCGGTGTTTCCACAAAGGATGCATAGATAAATGTGCAAGAGTTCGAGGCAAAACCAGGTGGATAATCAGCAAAAATAACTTGATCCATCCCTTAAACGGTACGAGCATTTTTCCCAGTGATCATATTCTGTTTAAAGCCAAGAACATCTCTCAGATTATCATTGAGAATAATTGTTTCAGTGTCAGCAGGTGAGCTAATGTAAATCCTATCATGTTCCAATGAATAATTAAAATAGAATTTGCCATTCCTGCGATATGAGATTTTTCTATTGATTGTATGACACAAATCCCCCATATTATCATTTTCAATATATTTAAATTTGACATGTGGATATTCACTAGATTTAAGTGCTTCAACTCATTCATAGTCGACATAGCCCAACCCATTCATAGTTCAATCGAATGGTTTAACTTTTATATCATACACACGATCCTTTCTCAGGATGTCATAGGTATTTTTGAGAATACAGTCGACAAGAGCCACTTCATATGCACCATCAAATTTGATGGCGGGGGAGAGTTTTGTCCAAAAATCACTTGTCGTATTCAAGTCATTGTAGAGAGGATCGGAAACGTCGGACATAAAATTAACATAGAAATCCAGGGGCATTGTCAGTATCTTCAACACCGATCCAAGAATCAATATCAGAGTTGTATCCTAGCCACCGAACAAATAACTGTTTTTTACCACTGTGAGTACGTGTCTTTAATATCTTTTCAATTTGATAGATTTCACTAGCATTTTTAACTTTTTGCAATTCATAGTCATAAAACCCACGGAGAATCTTTTATCTTTGGTATCACGCAGGCGATAAGTTTTGGGCTTAGTGCATAGGATTTTTGCCAGTTTAAAAAGTTCCGTGGACCACAAGTAATTCACCCTTTCAAAAATATTAGTTGTTCTATTAATTCGAACGGTATCACCAAAATTGAATTTATTTTTCTTCTTCTTGGCAATCGATTCATTAGAATACTGTTTAAGAAAGGTGTCAATTGTATCATGATCAGAATGATTAACTTCCGTTGGCGTAAAGTTGGACAATAATCGATGAGGTCGTTGATTATAAATCAACATGATTTTATCTAGATCATGAATAAAAGTCGATATATTTTCCAATGTACAATATCTTGAAATTAAAAGTCGAATAGTTCTTATCAATCGTTCGGCCAATGCAGCCTTTATATGACTGTGACTATGATAGAGCAGTGTACTATATATCTCTAGTACTTTTGCAACCTGGGGATTAACAAATTCACTACCGCGATACGTTTGAATTTTTTTATATGAATCCTGTTCGAGAATACTTTCAATGGCCTGAGCAACTTCAACACCTCTCTTTGATCGCAATGGAATTGCATATGCATAACGACTATAAACACTGATTGCAAGTAGGATGTACTTGTACGGTGTATTGTGACGTCTTTGAAGTTCATCTAGAGTCAGGAGATATGCTTGCATTATATGCAATTGGTAAAAGGCTTTAGTTTTTCGATATTGATTGGCACAAAGTCTATGATTTCTATGCAGAGTGTAACTTGATTCATTTTGTAGATAGTCTTGTACACTTTTAGTGTGAACACCAGTGACTATGGAAAGAGTGGTGGGGGAACTTAAACTCCCCGCCTCACCAATATTTTCATAAACACATTTCAGAACTTCAAGCATTTTGAACGTAAAATCGTTGTGTAATGGCCGCTACCCTATTTTATACGGGTTGTTGGTAGTGGTGGTGGTGGTGACGTTGATTTGATATGTGTTCGTTTTTGTCTAGCTATCAGTGGTGTGATAGTATTCTCCAAAATTGATTTAAAATCTTCTTTTTCAAGTTCATATTTTGATGGTGTCAATGTTGTTGATGATGATGATGATGATGCATGTTCATTTAATTTTTTTAGAATTTGTCTATTGCCAATAAGACTTTTGGGGAAGTTTAATGTATTTAGTTGTATAGATGAGTGTCAAACGATAATAGTCCTTTACGATTTATAACCATGTCATAGATTAAATCAAGTAGATTATAGCTCTTGCCCTGAATTATAATCCCTTTCCCATTGCTCTCAACCTGAATATGATCTTGACCACTTTCCACGAGATAGTTTAGGAGTCATGTACTTTTTTCAAGATAATAGTGGGGCCATATATTTACAAATTTAAATAAAACTTAATCCAAGTCCTCCTTCTTTAATTTTGTTCCAGCAGACTCTTGAGGAGATGATTCTTTTTTTGGGATCAGCAGCAGCAGTGAGCTTCGATCGATAGGACTTTTGTTTGTCCACTCGGCGAAGTGCATTTTGAAGTAAAAGCAGTTTTTTATCATCCTCAATAGTCTCATTGTCAAGGAATTTACTCAGATTGTTCTCAAAGTGTTCGACGGGTGAGAGAGCGAGTTCTATTGGAGTCAATTTATAGGGTTTTGCCATTCTCTTTCTAGAGAAAACTGTTTACAAGCCCTGCAATTATTGGCAGTAAAAGTGTGAAAAAGCTACCGCCCGCCTGAAGAAGTCGTTTCCTTTTAAAATTCTTTCCTTTCTTTTTAGAGGCCAATGTATGTACAATGGAACGATGTTGCTTTGCCGGCTGCTTAACTGTTTCTGCCACTTTAATGTTACCCTTAGTCAAGTTTAAGAAAAGTTTGGATATTAGATTAATAAAATCGTTTTCACGACCATGTTTGAAAATGGCTATCCTAACTGATTGTTTTGAACTACATAGACCTGAAAGCGGATGACTATTTTCATATAGTTTGTTCAGTGTCATGATAGCAACTAATAGGTGTCCTTATAGTTCATAGGGAGATATAGTGTAATTTAACTGTCAAAAACATATGTGACTACACGCAGATCGTCGGGTGTATTTGATTAAGATCTAATAGGATATAGCCGTGGGGTTTATTAGTTACTTGATTTTATGCTGAGAGTAGAAATTTGGGTGCTCCATGATAGATTTGTTTATTAAGAGTTATTAGCGAGCTAGAATCACGAACAACTCTGTAGATGATATAGTAGGTGCATTTCAATGCAAGTGCTCGCATACATTTGCTCTGATGAAAGAGATTGTGTAGAACCAGAGTAACGGAAATCTGTTCATGATGACAGCGAACAGTGAACAGTTGTAGTATTTCCTCGGACCATTGTTCAACAGATTCAGCCATATCGTCAATGATCAACGAAGAGTTTTGTTCAATAATGATGAAAACATCAAGTCCCTGTATGAATTGTATCTGCATCAACCACGTCTTGGAAACTGCTTTTATTTTATCATATGACTCCTGCCAAATACTGTAACAATAGTAGATTTTTTTAGGCTTTTCCAAAAACAATTTATCGCAATTTTTAATTATTTTAGTTAATAGTGTTGTTTTGCCCGACATTGACGGTCCACACAGAAACGATCTGAATGGTGTTCTGAATGGCGATCTGAAACTTTTAAAAAATACTACATTGAAAAAAGCACATTAAACATAAAAAAAATACACTTTTTTAATTTATTTATAATAAAAAATACGCCATTTGCATAACCACTAGAAAAAAAACACTTAAATATATACACTTTTTTTTTATTTATAGAAAAAAAAAATACAACATTTATTGGAATAATGCACTTGAAATAATATCACTTTTATTTACATCTTTTTAAATTTTGGGGTCCCCCTCCCCCCCCCCCCCGGGGGCGGCCGCTGGGGCGGCCGGGGGTGGGAAGCGCCGGGCTCCAGGAAGTGGGGTCCCGCTGTGGTGGGCCCGGGCCGGGGGCTGTCATTAAATAGTTGAAATTTATCTGCCTTGCACACACACACACACACACACACACACACATTGAAAATTGTTTGTGATATAGAATATAAAGGAATTTAAAAAAAAACCTCATTACCCAAAAAAACCCACCCCCCTAATGGATACTTTTTTTTTAATGAATTTAAGTTCATTTTTCTAGACCGAGCTTTTTTCTTTAATGTATACATTAAAAGCGGGCGTTAATTAAATAAAGACCCTGTGGTAGTACCTTAACACCAACCACAAGTACAAAGACTTTTTATGATATGGCCGAAAAGGCGTTTTTCTGTGTAGTTTTTAAATTGTAAAGAGCAAATCGCCATGACTTTCGCCCTTGGCACTAAACTACGTTCCACAAAGTTTCTATACACACTCATGTAAAAATTGTTTTTTACAAAGTGTGTAGGTACCACCTTGAAAACTTGTTTGATATCCTTGCTGTGCGTCTACAGACAGTATACCCTCAGTCTAGGAAACACACCCCTGGATATCACATCGCTACCCGTTTCAGATTTTAGCATTAACAATTGATTTGGGGTCTGGCGTTTCACTAGCTCTGGGTAGAGGGATTCGTCCCAATTAGTGTAGTCCATTCGTGAGCTAATGTACTCACCATTTTCCAAGTCATTCCATAGATTTTCAGTTTTGACTTTTAACAGGAGTGAATCAGTGTCCCCGTAATACACTTGAACTTGTCCCTCAATTGGCCACTGTACCTTGCATACATTATAATAAAACGACAACATGAGTTTCTTGGATATTTCGGTTATTGCACTTCCACCCGCAATATTTTTATTTAATACAATGTTTCTTTTTCTTGCGATGTAGGAACATCATATCAGAGTCTATGATTGTGAACGATGTGAAGTTTGGATCCACAATGATTCGAGCACAGTCTTTGGGGTTGGTTGTAATGTCACATCGACTTCTGTTTCTTACGCCCTCGCACATTTTACCAAAAGCTGAGTTCAAAATGAGTTTATAGACTTCTTTTTCAACCTTCGCTTTCGCTTGTGAATGCTTACTAACAAAGCTGTCAATAAACGTTTTCATGTAAGGCTTTTGATCATATTGGAGGGCTCTATGAATCTTTCTGACTTTGAAACCATTGGTCACCATCCATTTCAATAGCACGTGATGAACAACGATATTATGTTTCGGGTTGAGGTCGGCAATTATTTTTTGTTTTGAAGGTACTCAGTGCATACTCCCATCCTCTAATAAAGATAAATTGTAGGGACTCAGAGAGTCCCTACCCATCGGTCTATTTATGCAAGGAAAAACAAAGTCTTTTACCGAGTCATGGATTTCCAACGGTATTTCACTGTCAATTCCAAAAAACCGCCTCTACGTCCCATTCTCCTCACCACTGGCAATGTCGGGGAAATTCTAAGCACACGGATTATCAAGCCATTTATAATTGCCACACGGCAAACAGTAGTGAGACATTGCCGATGGGTAAAGAGAATTCATATCCAAAAAAACGGCGTCCGACTTTTCATCGGTGTGCTGCCCACTCGGATCAGTTTTCATGATACGATCCCCGTGAAAAACATACCCACCCCTCATTGATCTCTCTACAAACAGATGCTGATCCACATTGGCGATCATACCTATTTCTTCTTTGCTGATTTTAAGTATCAAGTCCATCACCAAATGAGGAGTGGAAAAATAATAACCTAAATCCAACCCAAATTCCCCATAGATTTTATCCGTATTCTTGCACACAATGTCCAGAAGAGTGAGTACGTCACTGGCCAAGTAAAGTTTACAATAATCCCACCCATTTTTACATCCGCCCTTTGCCCAAACCCTCTTAGCAAATTCGTAGTCGCTAGTGGTGCACTCACTCTCAGTAAGAGAATTGTAAAAAGCTTCAATAGGCTGTAGTGACACCTCATCTAGCCTCGAGCCAGAGTTGTAATAATCATATGGATATATTCCCTTACACGTTAATAACTCATACATTTCATCGTCGGGGACGCGCTGTTTGAGGAGGGGGAAGCTATCGAAATTGTCACTTTTCTGTACCTGAATCAATTGACTTAAAGATATGGGGAAGAAGCTGAAAGAGTCTAAAAAACGGATTTTATTCAGGCACGTGTTACCCTTGTCAACTGTTTTCCACATGAATTCTAGCAGCAGTAGCTTCACTGATGACTTGGGTAAGATATTATATAAAAAAGAACCATCTATCCATGCGTCTTACACAACTCCTCCCTTGACAGTGCGGGCCAATACCGGAAGAATAAACTTTAAGTCGGAATTGGAATTATGTATGCAAACCGGTACAAAATATTGCTGTATAACTTTTAAATTACATAACTGGTGTGCAACCCCTCTAAAGTTACTTCCCCTCGATGTCTCTTTCTGGCACACATGATCATGGTCGATGATCTTCCTCCTTCCCCCAGTACCACCACTCTCGTCAAAGTCTCCCTGGCTCACCCAACACATTTTACGATTTTTAATGGCCACTATGTCATCTGGTGATAGGAGCATAGGATAGTTTGTATAAAGAAGGCGTGAAATTGCACCGTTCGCTGTTTTGATTAGACTGACCAATGCCGAGCGCATGCAATCTTAACTGTGACTCAACATCTCCACTACATCCAACATTTGTATAGTATTATTGGAATTTCGCTGCGCTTGAGCGTAAGAGACCCCAATGGTTTCATTTTATTTTAAAACGATTTGAATTCGACGTATTACACACGTCTGTTAATTTATCTTCACAGTCTAAAGTGATCTTATCGCTCTGCAGGAGCGTGTTTTAAAAATTTTTAAAACGTAAGATCGCTCTATCTCCGCTTACCGTCTCCACAGCCTGGTATCCATGTCGTTTACAGTGTTTCATGCGATGCTTTAACTTTAAATCAGAGCGGAATCTTGAGAGACATGTTGGACAGTAATAACGTGCCTCATGTTTCTTACCCTCCCCCAAAACCCTACTAATATCCGTAATTGGATTGAAATGACCAATTAAATTGGAGTCTGTAGGTGGGGTCGATAGATGCCACACCCAGGGTTGTACTGATTCATTTGAAGGAGCCCGCACTCGAAATAATATATCCTTTTTATCGGAATGCTGACCCTCTTCAAATTCTAGTTCTTACTGTAACACCGTGACACCAATCTTTAAATGTGCATTAGCCCGCTCAAAAATATCTATTCCTTTTAGTGTCACGGGAAATTGACCATTTAAACAAATACAATTTACTTTGGGGAACTTTGAACCCTCCCTACCCATTAACTGCCATTTTATCCAACTTTTTCTTAGAAGCATCTTTTCTAAGTGGTCTGTATGCTGCAATTAAAAATGCATACTTGAAACACTGCAGCCTCGTATCAAAATAAGATTCGTTGTATCCCCTTAGACCCCTCTAAATCTGAATGATATTTTAATTCAATATTCCTCGCTCCCCCTCTTACAATAAAATCCTTTTTAAACCTACATATATTAACATTTAAACTTTCAATAAATAAAACCACAGATCCACTACCCCCCTCGTTATAATTTTCCCACTTACTTTGAATAAGCCCAATTTAGAAAAACCTCCCCATAATTTGATAAATGGGGGTGAATTGCCAACATCTCTGTGTGCAAGTATTTCGAATACATCTCACCCGCATTTTCATTTAAAAAAAATATTTTTAGTTCTATTGATGCTTTTAAACTGACCCCCACTCCCCACACCTCCATTTGTTGTTCAAGAATGGCTCGAATCTTATCAGTATATGAATGTGTAATGGCCGAGGGATCTGTTATTATATCCCCCGACATTAGAGAGTTGAAGGGGTCACCGAATTTGGTGCTGTAGACCAAAGTGTGGTGCAAGGCAGAGTTGGACAGAAAAAAATCTGGAAGAGGGGGTACTGATGTTGCTGTTGTTGTGGTATTACTACTAGTACTAGCTACATCATTAGGCGGAATGGTGGAGGTTGACACGGAATTATCAATAACACCACCACTCCCAGTCTGTTCAATAACACTGGTTGGAGATGGCAAAAGGTCCCCTAGTACATATTCCAAGGTGTTTGGGGACAATTGGTCGAGCCAGCCTGTTTTGTCCTGTGATGGAATTTCGTTATGAGGACCCGGTTCAGATGCACTAGTAACATCCCCTAAATGTTCACACATAAAACTATCTGCCCACCCCGGATCCTCCAGCATATCAATATCACAGGTTAAGTCATCTTGGCTAGCCATGTCTCCAAATACATCAGTGAGGAAACCCCTATGCAACTCCATACTCTGTAGAACTAATGTAGGTTCATCACTGAACTCCGTTGGTGGTGAAAGAATTGGTCCTGTGAATACAGTTGTTTCATCACTCAATGGTGGCGGTGGTGCTATATCATTAATCTGTAGAAAAAAAGGTTTTATTTTCTATGTGAAATAAGCATTATTTCATGAATTATCGAGTAGACGCGGCGCATGCACCGCTCGCACACACACACACACATGCGCACACACTTACAGAGACACACACACGCGCACACACACCCACACGCACACACATCGGGGGGGGGGGGGGGGGAGATTAACATTTTAATATCTCTGACATAGACTTTTACAGTGTTGAAAAATGTCGAAAAGGCTAATTCATTAACCTATAGAAAAAGGTTTTATTTTCTATGTGAAATAAGCATTATTTCATGAATTATCGAGTAGACGCGGCGCATGCACCGCTCGCACACACACACACACCCACACACACATCTCTGACATACACTTTTACGATGTTGAAAAATGTCGAAAAGGCTAATTCCTTTACCTATAGAAAAAAGGTTTTACTTTATCTATGAAATAAGCATTATTTCATGAATTAACGAGTTGACGCGGCGCATGCACCGCTCGCACACACACACACACATATGCGCACACACTTACACACACACACACGCACACACACCCACACGCACACACATCGGGGGTGGGGGGGGGAGATTAACATTTTAATATCTCTGACATACACTTTTACGGTGTTGAAAAATGTCGAAAAGGCTAATTCATTAACCTATAGAAAAAGGTTTTATTTTCTATGTGAAATAAGCATTATTTCATGAATTATCGAGTAGACGTGGCGCATGCACCGCTCGCACACACACACACACACATTCGCACACACTTACAGACACACACATACGCACACACACACACGCCCACACGCACACACATTGGGGGTGGGGGGAGATTAACATTTTAACATATCCGACATACACTTTTACAGTGTTGAAAAATGTCAAAAAGGCTAATTCATTAACCTATAGAAAAAAGGTTTTATTTTCTATGTGAAATAAGCATTATTTCATGAATTATCGAGTAGACGCGGCGCATGCACCGCTCGCACACACACACACACATCCACACACACACACACACACACACACATCTCTGACATACACATTTACGATATTGAAAAATGTCGAATAGTCTAATTCATTAACTTATGGAAAAAAGGTTTTACTTTATCTATGAAATAAGCATTATTTCATGAATTATCGAGTAGACGCGGCGCATGCACCGCTCGCACACACACACACATGCGCACACACTTACAGAGACACACTTACAGAGACGCACACACGCACACACACACACACACGCACACACATCGGGGGTGGGGGGAGATTAACATTTTTATATCTCTGACATATACTTTTATGGTGTTGAAAAATGTCAAAAAGGCTAATTCATTAACCTATAGAAAAAAGGTTTTATTTTCTATGTGAAATAAGCATTATTTCATGAATTATCGAGTAGACGCGGCGCATGCACCGCTCGCACACACACACACACACACACACACACATACAAACACACACACACACATGCACACACACTTACAGACACACACACACACACCCACACGCACACACATCGGGGGTGGGGGGAGATTAACATTTTAATATCTCTGACCTATAATATCTCTACCTAAACCTAGTTAAACGGCGATTGATTTGGTTAATAGAACATTAAACGAAACATTTATTATTATTTCTTTATTTACATGTTGGAATTAACATTTTGAAATTAGAATAGACAAGGCTTTTGACGTTTTGAATATTCTCGTTTATTTGATTGAAATTGTTTAATTATAAAATAAAATAATGACCTTTTGAGATTTAGGTCTCGTTAGATTTCAGTTCAATGTCTTCTTTTGCTTTGAATATTCTCGTGTATTTAATTGAAAATGTTTTATAATAATAAAAATAACATAATGAGCTGTTGAGGTCCAGTTTGGACTTCCTGCATTCAAAATTTGGTCCAAATTCAGGATCTATATCCACACATCTAATCGCCCTCCCCTACCTTCTAAGAAAAAAATAGATACACACACAAGAAACAGGTATGTCTAAAAATAAAATGAAATAATCTTCCTCATTGAATTTGAGGATGCTCAAGGCTGTATGAATCAGGATTTTATTTCATATTTATATATTTTATTTGGTATTCTACTGGTAGCGTTGATTTTCATCAAAGCTGATGTTTATAAAGGTTGCTTTGGCATACTGCCAAATTCCGCTCCAGACATCTCATATTCTAGTGTAAAGTTTTAAAGAAGGGGCGTATTTCTTGTGGGATTTTTCCTATGCCTAATAAAATAATTTTTCAAGATATCTCTATTTTGTTTAATAAAATCTAAAAATTGCAACTCATTTATTTACTTATTTATAAATATACTTGGGCTTTGTGTACATTTTACAATCAATTTCTTTTGGATTGATAAATTAAACAATAACACAATATTAAAAACATTCAATAAGCATGTCAAAGAAATAATTGCTGTCAAACATTTTCCTTACAGAAATTTTAGGAAACATTTTACTGTGGAAACATTTACAAATGGAAACAAAATTTTAGGAAACAATAAGGAAACATTTTCCTTACAGAAATATTAACTCATATGCTCATACTACAGAATATCAACAACTAATACATTTACCAAATCAAAATTTTGGTCAGCCAATCAGTAAAAAAGATGCCCATAAATTTTCTTTCCAAAATAAGCTAAATAAAGCCCTTATTTTGACATTTCCAATTCATTTCTTTTTTCTTAGACATGTTCTTGCTAGACCTGGCATGCTATGCAATCCGCATTCTTGTTTGCTCATATCTTTATCAGATGACGCTGCAACAAGAAGAACTTTAATAATATAAAATTCGCTGAAAATCAAAGACTTGTATTTTTTAGGTCTATTTTAATTTAGCATACAACTCAGCTTTTAAAATATTTAGCCTAACACAGTTATTATAAAATTCATTCTAATGAATCTTACCTCATTTAGCTCATTTAGTTATTTCAAATTTATCAATTAAAATAACTTTCTAAAAATAAGATTCTCAAAGAAAACTAATGTCAATATTAAACTTAAGACAATGAAAAATAAAAACCTATAATAATTCATACTATAAACGACTAGATATTAGTAATAAAGAACAAATTAAACCCCAAACAAACAGAAAATGAATAAACAATCATAGAAAACAAACATACGACATTTACAAATAAAAATTACTAAATAATTATTAAAACATTCAAAAATAGAAGTAAATAAGCTTATCAAGCTTAACACAAAAAACAAATCTTTTACTATAGAAGAAACTCAAAATAAGCAAAGACTAAATAAACAATCATAGCAAACACAGATACAACAGGTACTAATATAATTGAATAAATAAATCTTAAATAAAGTAATACTTAAATTGAATATATAAATAAACCTTAAAACAAACAAAATCCCTAAAAATAAGAGTTGGGTTACTGCCCCCTTCCCTAACTGTAAAAGGCTAAAGCCTACTGCGTCATTGGTACTTAACTGAAAACAAACTATATTACAAATATTTTCTTTTGTACTTATTAGACAATTGTACTTATAGAAACAACAGTTTGGCTACTGCCCCCCTCCCTAAATGTAAAAGTCTAAAGTCAACTGCGTAATTGGTCCTTTATTGAAAATGAATTGTATAAAAACAAAATTCTTATATGCTTATTAAAAAGTTAAAAATCAAAGGAAAATTACAGTGCAATATGATCATGTAAATTATCCACTTCCTTGGAAATAACGTTGCAATAAAATCAATCAAAACTAAGTACTTTTTAGAAGAGAATGATTAAACTACAGAGTTATTAGATTAGCATATTCTTAAGGCATTTATGCCATAAAAAACAATTATTTTTTATTACGTATAGCTAAATCCATATTTAAAAATTGTAAAAGAGTTCTAATTGGTTCCAAAACCCAGAATACAGTCTAAAATTAAATTGAGTTTGTCGTTTAATCCAGGAGTTTAATTAGGATACAAAATTTTAATAATCAAAACCATATGGGATTATCATTAACTAAATATACTTTTTTTTTTTGCAAATGCAATCAGACCGATCAGATGCAATAAACACCTATCTTTCATGCCCTGTCAATATTTCAAAGAAAGTTTAAGATAAACCATCTCATTTTAGACATGCAAAAATACAGAAGATCAGGAAATCTGAAGCATACCTTCGTCCCTGTCAATTTTCGGCTCCAGTTTAACATGATCAGCATCATGTTGACAATCTCCAGAGATGCCAGGAGAAATAGAAAAATGTTTGGTCTCATCTTTAATTAATAGCATAGAATGAGTGCTTCCAAAAATATCTTTCTTATCATTTGAGAATATATCTTCAGCTTCTACAAAATAAGAGTAAAACTTAAATAAAATATGTACAATATAACAAGTAGGTTAGTCATAAGACTTTTAAAATGCTACAAAATTTTTATGGGGTAGTTCGTAGAAGGACTAAAGGTAATTGATCCTCCCAGCATCTTGGCACTTAGTAAATATATAAAGAATAAGAAGAGCATCAGATTAAAAAAAAGAGACAATATTACATGGCTAATGGTAAATTATTATAGGTTCTGTCAAAAAGTTTGTTCACCAAGGTTAAAGCAATAACTGCTTCCAAGTAAAGAGCCCGCCACCTATTGCAAACTTATTTAGATAAAAAACTGTCTAGTCAGAAAAATATAGCATTTCAAGCTAATTAGTGACTCAACCTTCAGGTAACTAAACTGAGTGGCAAGAATGTTGACTATTATTTTTGGTTTATGTTAATGGCAAAAGTTTATCAAAAAAATGAATTAATGGGAATTAATGGGAATTTCGAAAAAAGCCTGAAACCCTGTTTCTTTTCCATTACAAAAAGTGCACTGCAATTTTACAGGGGTTTTGAAATGGACAATAAAAACTAGGGATTCAACCTTATATTGCTCAATTTTTTTTTTCAAAACTGTTACTTTTTGCCAGTCTTGACTAGAGCAAAAATCCCATAGGATGTTAAAAATTCTGCTTAGTCATTGTACAAATTTTGGGAGCACAAATTACAAGGGTTTGTCAAATTTATCAGCAGAACAATTTTTAAAGTTTGAGATACTTTTTAGATTTTTGAGAGCTTGAAAAAGAACTGACATCAACTAGAAATAAAACAACACAGATGAAAACATCCCTGTCAAAACCATCTACAAGAGACTTGTAGCCCCCTCCCTTTAGAAATAAAAAAATCTTTTTTATTCTTGTTCTTGATTGCTTCCTTTTGTGGCAATTTATAAGCTTTTGCTCAAAGTAAGTTAATTGTATTTAATTTAGAGCAGGACTCTTTTTTTTAAGAGCTGAACTTTTTAATGGACTCATAAATAAAGAAAAACGAGCAAAAATGGGTTTTTTAAAGGCCAAATGAGAATACTGAAAAAACACAACAAAGCTAATTTTTCGAGAGGACAAACGCCTCTCTTCTTCAAAATGAAACTAGATAATGTATCCAAGGAGAGTGCCGAGGAAAAAAAACAACAAAAAACAAACGCAGAAAGTCAATGTGAAAAGAACCAAAAAACCAGAAACTTAAAAGATGAATAAAATTCAATAAAAGCCAAAAATTATAAGAATTAAAACCAAATATTTAACAACCATAAAAGCGAGTTATTCGCCAATATCCGCGGTTTGCACAGAATCCGAAAAATTATGAACTGCCATCGAAGGATACTAGCGAACAACTGAGAAATAAAAGAATAGAAAACAATTCATTCTCCCAAAAACAAAACGAACCAGCAATTAAATAAGTTGGAGAACTATGTCATCTGATTTCGGATTATAATTATTGCATTTCTTGCAGACATTCTTTGAGACCTAAGGGGTTGTTCACGTGTTTGATTATATGACTGGGAAAGTGGTTCAAGGTTTATTTCAGGGATTACTAAAGTATCGGCTTCTCTTTTGAGAAAACCGACATATGACTCGTTTATTCTTAAATCACCGGAATCTCTGTTTAAAGCTAGACCTAAATGTTGGTATTTATAAATTTCAACAGCTTCTCTGTAGTGCTGGACAGTACCATTGTCATGCGAAATTAGGCTAGCTTGATTAAACAAAATAGTATGGTCTGGGTTTTCAAAAATGTGCTCTGCAAGGGCAGAGTCAAAATTTTCTGGTTATTTCCGCTTTTTAAGTGTATTATCAATTAAACCAGAGTGCTGAGTTAATCTATCCGTGAGTCGCTGATCAGTTCTTCCGATATACCAAAAACCACGCAAAGAAGGAATTCTGTAGACACCGGAGTTTTCACCTGTCGGGATAGGTTCTTTACCATGATAAATTTGGGAACTGAAAGTTTTTCTGGGTCTATAGTAAGTGTAAATGTTATTTTTTCTTAGATTTTTTTAAATTTGGTCTGAAGCCTCTTTATCGTACGGGAAACAAATATAAATTAAATTTTCCGTTTGATTTGCGATTTCTGTATAACTATCTGATAATCTTTTAATTCGTTTTTAACTTGAAAAATTTATTAAACTAATTCTATACACATTACAAAATAAACTATATCTAATGTGGCTGAGCTCTAAATCCAAGAAGCGTGTTGAACAAACTTTCAATGCTCAATCAACTAGAGAAGTGACAACTCCCCTTTTCACAGCAGGAGAATGATTATAGGAATAATTTAAGTAACGGTCATTATGTGTAGGTTTTCTATAGACACCAAACTCGAAACATGTATCATTTCGGTGCACCAGAACATCTAAGAAAGGAAGACGCCTCTCTACCTCTGATTCCTAAGTAAATTTAAGTTTTGGATCCAAGGAGTTGAGCAAGCGAAGAAAAGAACCAGAGACTCGTCACCATGCTCCCACAAATAAAAAAAATATCATCTAAAACGAACCCAAAATTCAGGTTTACAAAAACTTTGCAAAATAGCCCTTTCTTCAAGGTCTTCCATGAAGATATCAGCCTGTATTAGAGAAAAAGGGGCACCCACGGAAAGCCCATATTTCTGTCTATAAAAATGTCTCTATGATGGAAGTAAAAAGAAGTTCTGTTACAAAGGGCTGTAAGTGAAAGAAATTTCTGATTCGAAAGAGTCGAGTTTTCTGATATAGATGGGTTTGAATTAAGTTTTTTATCCAAAATAAGTTCAGCCTTTTTAGGATAACAATTGGTATAAATTGAATACTTATCAAAACTGACTATTATTGTATTTGGTTTAACCGAAACTTGCTTTACCTTGGAAACAAAACCAATTTCATGACAAATATTTTCTTTTGTACTTAATGTTGAAAATAAACATTAAAATTATAGTAACATTTTGAACTGATGAGCTTTCAGCAATTAATATCATTATATATCAAATGTGCAGTTTAATATATTGGCTTTTTTGAAAGATGTTCAAAACATATATAATTTCCTTACAAACAAGTGTTTGGATACTGTCTCCTTTCCTAACCGTAAATAAAAACCAAAAGCCTAATCCGTCATTGGCGCCTAACTGAAAACGGATTATATTACAAATATTTTATTTTACTGTTATTAAAGCAGTGAAAATAATAATACAATTACAATTAAATAAAGTATTTAAACGATAGGTTTCTCAACAATTAATATAATTATATTTCAAATATTTAATTTGTGTTGTTTATACTTTCCAAGACTGATCAAGACCCATATAGTTTTCAGCAACGCGCCAATGACACAGTAGGTTTTAGACTTTTACAGAGAAAGAAGGAGGTCATACCCAAACTCTTGTTTGTGGTGATTTTTGTTCGTTTCAAGCTTGATTTGCATATTCAATTTAAGTTTCACTCGTTTTAAGATTTATTTATTAATATCTATTGTATGTTTGTTCACATTGATTGTTTATTTAATTTCTGTTCGTTTTAAGTTTCATTTATACTTCAATAGGAAAATATTTTTTTTTCGTTTTAAGCTTGATTCTCTTGTTAAATCCTAGCATTATTCGCTTTAAAATCTATTTATTCATCTATATTATTATTTGTTGTATGTTTTCGCTATGATTGTTCATTAAATTTCTGTTCGTTTTTTGTTTCATTTATTCTTTAATAGTAATTTCTGGTCGTTTTCATTTTTAAATTTAAAATTTATTTTTATATGCTTAGCTTAAGTTTAAAATGGCCTTTACTTTTCTTTGAAAAACTTTTTTTCAGAAAATTTTTTTTTAATTAATTTTTGTTAGTTTTTTATTGCAAAAAATTTCAAGTTTTAAAAAATCCTTTATTTCAAAATCAAACAAAAAAAAAATCAGTTATTCATCAAAGTATCAAAACTGATATCAAAGTAACAATATCAAAGTAAAAAATGGGTCTGTGTCAACCTAGGAGTTTTTATTATCTGACGTTTGAACTATTTTTAACAAAATTCCAATCGCAAAATGTTTATCGGATGGGTTTGGGGAAAAAGAGAGTGGGGGGGACTAGATTACGCTTTGGTCCCTTTTGACTCTTTAAAAGTGAACTAGAACTTTTTATTTTCAGTCAAATGAGCCCTCTGAAGTTTATACGAGTATCCCTTCTATAAGAACCATATATATCCCCAGAGTATAACTTACAACGCCTATCCCTGGGCCCTGGGGGTTGTGTCGACCCCGGAATTTTAATATCTGATGGTTGAACTATTTTTAACAAAATGGTCGCCTGAAATTTTTTATTGGATGGGTTTAACCATCCGATACACCCAAAGGCGTGGAGGGCGGGAGGGGCTAGTTGCCCTCTGATCTTTCTTCACTCCGAGAAAATGAATACAACTTTTAATTTCTATTCAAATGAACCCTCTCTGAAGTTTATACGAGCAAACCTTCCATAACAGCCATATCGGCCTCAAGAGCAATGTTTACACCGCCTTCCCACGCCCAAGGGGGGGGGGTGTCGACACAGGATTTTTTCTTATATGATATTTTAACTATTTTTAAAAAAATTAAGAAACGTAAAGGAGTTTTTGTTATATGATCTTTAAACTATTTTTAACAAAATGGCTACCTCAATTTTTTATCAGATGTATTTGGGGAAAAAGGACTTGGGGGCCAGTTGCCCTCAAATCACTTTTGACTCTTAAAAAGAGCACTAGAACTCTCGATTTCCAATCGATTGAGCCTCCTTTGAAGTTTATACGACGACCCCTTCTATAGAAAGTGCCTCTGGGAAAAAATAAATGGAGTGTTGGGGGAGACTAGCTGCCCTCCAATCACTTTTGACTCTTAAAAAGTGAATTACAACTTTCAATTTCTAATCAAATGAGCCCTCTAGGAATTTTATACGAGCATCCCTTCAATAACAACCATATATGTCACCAGGGCATAACTAACAACGCCTACCCCCGGGCCCTGGGGGGCTGTGTCGACACCGGAGTTTTTTGTTATCAGAACTGTGAACTATTTTTGATCAGAACTTTGAACTTTGAATCAGAACTTTGAGCTATTTTTAACAAAATGTCTATCTCAAAATTTTTATCTGATGCATTTAGGGCATGGAGGAAGAGGGGGGGGGGCTAGTTGCCCTCCAATCTCATTTGACTCTTAAAAAGTGAACAAGAACTTTCAATTTCAAATCAAATGAGCCCTCTTCGAATTTTATACGAGCAGCCCTTCCATAAGAACTATATATGCCCCTAGAGCATTACTCATAACGCCTGCTTCCGGCCCCCGGCGGGTTCTGTCGACACAGGAATTTTTCTTATCTGACCTTTGAACTATTTTTAATGAAATGGCTATTATAACATTTTTATCGGATGGGTTTGGGGAAAAAAGGGTGTGTGTGGGGGTCATATCATAGTCATATCTTTTGACTCTTCAAAATTGAACTAGAACTTTCAGTTTCCTATCAAATGAGCCCCCTCTGAAGTTTATACGAGCATCCCTTTCATAAGAACCATATACACACCCAAGACAACACTTACAACGCCTATCCCCCGGGCTCTGGGGGGCGTTTTTGGGATATAAATATTTTAAAAATTACACAAAACTTGCGATATCAACATTTTTCTCGGCCAGGGGTGGGGCAGAAAGTGCGGGGGGGGGGCTAGTGAAACTCTAGTTACTCTTAAAAAGTTCACTAGAACTTTCAATTTCCATTCAAATGGGTCCTCTATGAAGTTTATACAAGCATCCCTTTCATAAGAACCATACATGCCCTTAGGTTATAACTTAGAACGCCTTCCCCTGTGCCCTGGGGGTTCTATTGACACCGGATTTTTTCTTATCCGACCTTTGAACTATTTTTAACAAGATGTCTATCTCAAAATTAACCTCTTTTCAAGTAGAACCCCTTTTCTATGCATGCTGATTCCCAAATTCTGACTATTATTCAGGTTAAAAGGAATGGTAACTTGTAGTTATTGGAAGAATTTATTTTAGAATTCCACAAAAGAGTCTGAAAACCATCTAAACTCAAATTGCAATAAAAGCACACTACTGAAAATGTTCCCCAAAACACCGTAAACTGGTGACTTGGAGGTCTCAACTTGAATAATAAGGTAAATTCCATTTCCTATGAGTAGCACAGATACATGTTATATTTTTTCCCAGGGACAATTAGGCCTATATAAAGATTACAGCTTTCAAGTATTGAGAGAAAACAGATTTTAATGAAAATAGCAATTTTTAATGCTCTTTTTAAGTAGACTATGCCACAGCTAAAAGTTTAGATAATCAAAACCCTAAGATACCCAAACCATTATTAGCCTGAAGAAACTATGCATAAAGAGCCAGGGAGAGATGAGTTTGTCACTATTTTTTAATTCATTTGAAAAATGAGTAATTCTATAAGAAAAGTACACAATGTCTTTAAACTGAAACAAAATAAAAAATTTAATATATTATTTTTTTATTATTAAATTACTATATTTAAAAAAAACCAAAAATCAAAATAAAAGAAAAAAAAAATTTTAAAAAAAATGTAAAAAAAAAAAAAAAAAAAAAAAATTAAAATAATTAATTGCCAATGGTTTATCAATTTGTATGAGGGGTGTGATTAGCATTATTTTACTTTGAAAAATTTCTTTGCTGAGAGTTTCTTTTAAAATAATAATAGTTTATAGTTTGTTTTATTTTTCAAGTTAAAGTAAAAGAAATAAGTGAAGAATGGTAACAACTCTCCCGATTTTGAGCAATAGCAGCAAAAATAAATAAAAAAATTAGCTCAACCACCAATTACCTTGCTTAACAGCAGTGATGTCAGACAAACTGGGTGTCTCCATAGTTTGCCAATTAAGTCTAATACATTCAGTCTTTCCCCACTGTTCCAGGCGGTTAAAAATCTCTATAATACAAATAATTAGCGATTTATTATATGGTGTCCTGCCATAAGCCATAATTATATGGTATGGTTTTTACCATAATTATATGGTATCATATCTTCAAAATGACACGCAGGAGCACGAAATCTAGAAAATAGGTGGAAGATAAAAGCATAAGAAGCATTGAATTTACAGAATTCAAGACCAACTTATTGACAATCCCATTTCATAGTGACAAAGTGCAATAGAATAGTCTTATTGTAAATAATTTCATCCCAGAGGGAGAGGACATCCTAGAACTTGTAAAAACCCATATCTCTAGCATATTTTCTCTGGAACGGCGGTAGAATACTTTGCTTGGCTGTCTTGAAAAGTAATTGGGTTAGGTAAAGTGAACATTTAAGAATTAATCCAGAGAAACGTAGGAGGCAATTTCTTCTCAATTCAAACAAATTGGATTTTTCTATTTTGTATTATTAAAATACAAACAACATAAATTTTTAAAAAATATACAAACAATATATTTAAATCATATCATTTTTTTATTTCCGCCTTTTGAAATGCGTTTTAATTTTATTTCCTATAAAATTTCCCCCCCCCCCCCGGAGGGTTTCTGTTTTCTTCTATAATTATCTGTTCCAAACTTATGAAGTTGACATTGGCGCCCCCAGTAAATGGAAAAAGACTCGCAAACAGCCATCAATTATGGGGGGGCAGCTACCTGTGGCAGCTCCTAATCGACCCCATTTCTTTGTGCCTTCAACTGAATTTGAAAACAAATTATACAGAAATCCTTTGAAACAAAAGGATCTATCAGTTTCTATGGTGACAGTCAAAAGGAAAATAGTACAAGGCGCAGAGCTCTAGATGAGGAGTTGAAGCACAGAAAAGCTAATAAAGAGGGGGATTTGATCATTTGTAAGGGTGCCATAAAAACTCTCCAGGTGGAGCAATTTCCCGACCGCTCTAATGTCTCACTAATGTATGTGCCTCCTTCCACCCCTGTAAGTTGTTTAAGTGACCATGAACTTGTACCACCAAATTTTGTCTCTTAACTGTCTAGTAGTGATTATAATAGTGTTTCCTTGTCTGATGCTGACCTTTCTTTTATTTTTCTACAACAATTAGCTCACTTACTGTTTCTTCTTTGTTGTTTCATAGCACTATATACAACAATATTATCAGAACTTTGGTTCCTGCTTGCTCTTGTCCTGCATCCTCTCATATTCCTACTTCACAAAGAATGAAATTCTTTAGTTCCAATGTTGATAGCCTGCCTAATAAACTTTCTGAATTTTCCTTTTGTATGATAACAGATGATATGGAAGTTGCAGCAATTACAGAAGTTTTGCAAAAAAACACCATGTCAGTCATATCACCTGATGAAATCAAAATCGATGGTTACCAACTCTTTTCTAACCTGAATCCCAAACTTTGCCACAGAGGAGTGTGTTTATATGTAAGAAATGGACTAAAAGGTTAGTCTCGCTTGTATCAAATATCTGACCACTGATGAAATTGAGTCTATTTGGATAAAAATATACAATCAAACAATCTCAATTGAAGTGAGTGTTGTTTATAGAAGCCCAATGCTCCCTTTGTTTTGGACTCCTTTGTTATTGGCTGCTTTGTTATCACATGTGATGTCCAATTTCAATAAAATCCAATGGATTGATGGATCTGGCTTTTACACAAAAGATTCTCCTTTTTTGTCTGCACTCTCTGATAATTTGCTCTATCAAAGAACATCTCAACCAACTTAATTCAGAAAGGGTCAAATTTCCATCACTCTTGATCTGGTTATTCTCAGCAATCCATACCTTCTTATTAAGAATGTAATAACCGCACCTGTTGGTAATACTTTGTAATTGTTTTAGAGTTAGGCTTGCCTACTAAACAACCTTTTTCTAAGAAACAAAATATGTCAATTACAAACTAATCTCCAAAAGACTTGCCAAAATAAACAGGAAACGGCTGATTACTAATGACAGTATGATAGTGATCCTGAGCTGAAAAGTTGAAACTTTCAACCAACAATTCTCATCTGTTTTTTTCCTCCAATTCCAGTATTGCTTACCCTAAACCTTCTGTAAATGATGTATCACATAAGATAGAACCGATTCTGATTAATGATACAATAGTTCTAAAGGAACTTATATCCCTCCAACTAAATAAATCTGCTGGTCCAGACAGGATTCACCCACATAGCCTTTGTTAATGTCATACAGTTATGTGTCAACCTCTTTCCCTGCAGTTCAAGGCATCATTAAATCTTTCCAGGCTACCTCTGGATTAGAAATCGGCTCATATCATTCCTATATTTAATAAAAAATAGAAAGGACCTACCATCAATCAACGGATTTGCCATTGGATTTTTCCATCAATCCATAGGATTTTTTCCATAAAGGAAAAACTATGAATCAACTAGCAAGACATCAGCTGTTGTTAATGTTCTTGAATGAATAATCAATCCAGTAGTTATTAGACATTTTGAAGCAAATAATGTTTTGCAGAGCTTCGACAAGGCTTTCATTCAGGAAGATCTGTTCATACCAATCTCCTTGAATCATATGACCACATCACTACGTTACATTATATGGGGGTGCCCACTGACATGATTCTGCTTGACCTTTCTAAAGCTTTCGAAAAAGTTTCTCAAAAGTAACTCACAAATAAATTTTGTGCAGTCAAGCTTGAGGAGAAATCCCTGCTCTGGATCCTTGATTTTCTTTATCTGCGGTCTCAATATGTTCAGTTATTTCATGAATCTGGTAGCCATATTCTTTCTTCCTCTACACATGTTTTGAGTGGAGTTCCTCAGGGAAGTGTTTTGGGTCCTACCCTATTTAATATTTTAATCAACTATGCTCCTTCCATTATCAGCAGTAAATCATAAATAATTTCTGAGACCACACTGGCTAATCATGATAAACAAAAAATCGCGAAGAAAGGAAACGAGGACAATTAACAGCCAGTGAAAAAATTGAAAAATTATGCAAATATTTCGGTCAAGACCTCCGCTTGACCGTCCTCAGTGCAGAATAAAACTGATAAAAATATAAAAACCAAACCTTAAAATAAAAACACGAAACTA